>NC_041382.1:116669015-116727867 GCF_002162155.2 Triticum dicoccoides
TGAGTGTTGGTCCAACCGAGCGATGTCCGAGGCTACCAGGGGCAACTCTGGGCTGGCCTACCCGATGTCTTGCTCATCTGAGTGTGCCCTGAGAAAGAGATATGTGAAGCTCCTATCGGGATTTGTCGGCACATTCGGGCGGTGTTGTTGGTCTTGTTTTAACCTGTCGAAGTGTCTTGAGTTACCGAGATACCGAGTCTGATCGGAACATCTTGGGAGGAGGTCTATTCCTTCATTAACCGTGAGAGGTTGTCATGGGCTAAGTTGGGACTCCCCTACAGGGATTGAACTTTCGAAAGCCGTGCCCGCGGTTATGGGCAGATGGGAATTTGGTAATGTCCGGTTGTAGATAACTTGAACCTTAATTTAATTAAAATGAATCAACCGAGTGTGTTACCGTGATGGCCTCTTCTCGGCGGAGTCTGGGAAGTGGACACGGTGTTGGAGTAATGTTTGCGCAGGTTGTTCTCTAGCTTCTCGCTCGTGCTTTGCCTCCTCTTCTCGCTCTATTTTGCGAATAATTTAGCCACCATACTTGCTAGTCGCTTGCTGCAGCTCCACTCATATTTTACCTTGCCTTACCTATAAGCTTGAATAGTCTTGATCGCGAGGGTGCGAGATTGCTGAGTCCCTGTGGCTCACAGATTTCTATTACACCAGATGCAGGGCCTGTTGATTCCGCTCCAGGAGACGCGTATGAGCTTAAGTGGGAGTTCGACGAAGACTCTCAATGATACTACGTTTCCTTTCCCGATGATCAGTAGTGGTGCCCAGTTGGGGGTGAACGGGACCGTGTCGCATGTTGGGTTCTCTTTTATTTTGGCGTCGTAGTCGGGCCATGAGTGTTTGGATGATGTAATGTTATTAATGTACTTGATTGACGTGGCGAGTGTAAGCCAACTATGTTATCTCCCCTTTTATTATTCTATTACATGGGATGTTGTGAAGATTGCCTAACTTGCGACATATGCCTTCAATGCGATTATGTCTCTAAGTCGTGCCTCGACACGTGGGAGCTATAGTCGCATCGAGGGTGTTACAGTATAGTACTTACAGCAGGCGGTCTATTCTTAGTATAGAAGGGGTTCAGTCTGGTTTGACTACAGACTACTTCCAATTCATTCAAAATTTTCTTTACACTTTCGGTGACCTCTTCATCTGTCACCTGAATGTTGCAATGACGTTGCGGGTCTTCAACATCACCGGTGTACTCACACATTAAACCGGGGCGCCCGCTTAGCGGCAAGATGCTCCAAGATATCCAACAACGCACGAAATCAATGCCCGTTAAACCGTTGGCCATGAAAGCCCAGAGTTTGGCAAATTGAGGGGCATATTTGGCCCTTTCTGCAGAGCTTAAGCGTTGCGGCATTGGATGGGTGTTGGAAATCCGGTGATCACGAAAGCCTGGGAGGGGATTCTCATCTTCAGGAGACGTATCTCTACAGTAAAACCAAGTCTGGTTCCATTCCTTAGGATGGCTGTGCAGTTTCGCATGAGGAAATTCAACTTCTTTCCGCTTCTGAATTGAGACACCACCAAGTTCAGTGTTGGGGCCATTTACAAATTCTATGCACCGGTTTAGGTGAAAGAAGTCTCGCAACAGCTCGGCAGTTGGTTCTTCTTGTAAGTACACTTCACAGAAGACCTGGAAGTTGCATAAATTGGAGACCGAGTTGGGTCCGATATCTTGAGGAAGAAGTTTGAAACTGGCAAGCACATCCCGGTAAAACTTTGACCCTGGCGGTTTGAAGCCACGACCTATGTGGTCAACAAAGACAACCGCCTCACCCTGCCTCGGGGTTGGAGGATTTTCTGCTCCTGGGACTCGCCATTTAATTTCAGTTTTCTTAGGCAAGGTGCCGATGCTGACCATATCGTTCAATTGTTCCTCGGTGACCCGGGAACGAGCCCAGTTGCAAGCGGTAAATTGCTTGGCCATTGTGGAATAAACAAGCTGGAAACGAAAGGTCGATTTATAAATCACTCATGATGACGTACAAGATGCAATGGAGTAAAAGATATACTGAGTTATGAAATTGCATAAATCGGAGACCAATGAAAAAATGGATAACAAGGCAATACCAGAACAAGGGTACCCAGACGCTGTTAAACCGGAGTACAACTATGGAGGTGAAAGGCTCCTCTGGTTTATCAGAGGGCTAATGGTATAGATTGCTTATACAAAGTTAAACCGCCTATATTGGTGTGAGGGGAAACAGATCTCACAGGTTTATATAAAAATTTCAGATCTAAGGTATGACAGAAATTGGAAAATATTCAGGTTAAAGCTTCAGGTACTTAAACAGTTCAGTAGATCCAGATAAGTTGTTCTTGATATAAAGAGGGATTTTAATGAGGACAAGACGATTATGGCTACATTCACGCAAGAATAACAGGTCCAGCCTAGCCTCAAATGCTACAGATAAGAAAAGAGAGGAATAGCACTAAAGTTTTCGATGAACTCCGACGAATAGTGAAACCCTAAAAGGTCAGATCTGGGGTAGAGGTAAAAAAGGGTTACCAGTGTCACAAGAACGGCGGAGATGTGTTGTGGTTTTCTGGTTCGATCAGGGTGATGCAGCGGCCGACGACGAGGCAGAGGTGAGGCTTGTCGACGGCGGCGGTGCTCAGAAGCAGAGACCTCGCGAGGAAGAAGAAGGGACGAAGGGGTAGCAGGAAAGAAAAGAAAAAGGGTCCTCTGCCCCTATTTATAAGGCGAAACAATACAACGGCAAGTGCGGGAATCGAGGAGCTCAAAAAATGGATAAGTAATAATGGTGTCGCTTTGATGACTGGATATGCGTTAATGAATGTAATCTTCAGCTTTAATGAACAGATGACGTCAGGGCGGTTTGTTAAAGACCTGGAGCATGACGTCACGGCGGTTTACAACATCAAGGTGAAAATGTAAAAGAGGAATTTTTCTAACTAATGGAGATTGACATGAACCAATTCAAACCAATCTGGGGCCTAATGTTGGGGATATTACTACTGGGCGTAAACCGGCCAGGAGTAGCCAGATTAACTTTATGAAAATTAGAAGCCCAGGAAGATGTGAAGATGATGGTGCTTTACGAAGGCCCAAGGCCCAGAAGTGAGTTAAGGCCCGTAGATATAAACCGACTTAATCATGTAACTTGCTTTGTAAGATAGGAAGTGTAGAGACCAAACCGGAAACATTTTTGATCCGGCTTCGGGACTCTGTAAACCGACAGGCGCCACCCATGTATATAAGGGGACGACCCGGCAGCGCTTCAAGGGACAGACAACAACTCGAGAGCTAGACAAAGCAGATTCGCTCCCTGGCCTTCGAAACCTAAGGAATACCAATCACAACTAGACGTAGGCTTTTACCTTCATCGAAGGGGCCAAACTAGTATAAACTCTTCGTGTCCCCTTGTCCGGTTTAACCCCTTTAAGTTAACCTATTGCGATGGCTCGACGACTAAGTCCTTTCACAAGGACATCTGCCGTGACAAACCCACGACAATACCCACAGAGAATGTTGGGTCTTCAAACAGTCCGGCAAGCTCAACGCCGAACACAAGGGGCAGGATACACCAAGTGAAGACAAGGACAAGCCTCGCAAGCAAAGCATAGGGGAACAGAAGAAATTCCCACCAGAAGTCAAAACAGTCAACGTGTTACACGTGATAAAAGGGAGAAACAAAACGGCACCTTTAGAGGAACATGCCCCAGGACCTATCACCGCGAAGCTCCGCCACTTGTCGTCCCAACCGATCACCTTCGACCATCGGGATTACTCGGCAAGTATCCGGCGTGCAGGATGGGCTGCCTTGGTATTAGATCCAATAATTGACGGATACCACTTCACACGAGTCCCGATGGACGGCCGCAGCAGCTTAAATCTGGTATATCAGGACACAGTCCGCAAAATGGGGATAGACCCAACAAAAATTTGTCATAGCAATGCTACCTTTAAAGGAGTGACGCCAGGCCCGGAGGCTCATTGCAGGGGCTCCCTGCTACTATACGTTATATTCGGCTTCCCCGATAACTTTCGAAGTGAAAATTTAACTTTCCACGTTGCTCCGTTCCAAAGTGGCTATCAAGCACTACTCGGACGTGAAGCTTTCGCTCGCTTTAACGCAATACCACATTATGCTTCCCTCAAGCTTAAGATGTCCGGTACACGCGGCATCATTACAGTAAATGGACATATTGAGCGCTCCTTGTGCGCCGAAGACGGTGTGGCCGCCTTGGCCACCGCAATCTAAACGGCCTCACCAACTCAAGCATTTGACAGGTCGTTAAGACCACTGACGCGGTTAGACGAGTCCGGCGCAGCTATACGTAATTAATACAGGTTTGATGGGCATACCCCTATTACAATACAAGGGGCACAACGCGCGCGCAAAAGTGGCAAGAAGGCTCACCTTTACTCAATATCAACTATATATTGTTTATTTAGTATAACTTAACTTTTGCACGACAATTAAGTTCCTCTCTTTTTTAGATGACCATCGTGCTATACCCGTCCAGGATATGGCACAACGGAGACACAGGCGCAGACGTGCATCAGGGACCCATTCCAAGGATTTTTTGTAGATTAAGACCCTGCGTAAACCTTTTTTACTGTCTCTTGTTGATTTACATCCCTCGGTTTCTCAGTACAATCGAGAAGAATGCTGACGTCTTGGCATGTGGCCACGGCGCCAGAATAATGCACGTACCTGGACACTAGGGGCTTATTACAAAGGGTACTGTTTAGACCCGGTTTACACCATAAAGACCGAATATCTTAGGGAGTGTTCGGCGTCGCGAGTTTGGCCTTATATGCATCAGCTCTGAATCATGTCTTTGGTCAAATGTTGGGTTTGCCCGGCTCCTGTGTTTTACTGCCTTACATTCCGCTCTATCGGCTAAGGCGGCACCAGGAGAACTACTGCAATTGTGCTCTGGTTCATCCGGACGAGCACCTCAGTAGAGAAAGCCGAAAACTGACTGTCATGATATAGCGTGAGACTGGTCAACCACTCGATGACCTATTGGAATCTTCGAGATTCCTCCGCATTAACAAAGGGTCGTTTCTCGGCCAGGCATGTACGCACCCCGAATCCGGATCAGTGCGGAGCCACCAGGGGCTATATAGTAGACCCACTGTCAAACTCCTATGGCTAAGTGAAAGTGTTAAAGCATTATAGTCCGGTTGCCTAGTTCGCTGCGCTATCACCTCCTTAATAGGACCAAGACGTTGGATTAAGTGTGAATACGCGTCTTCTGCGAACACCCCTGCATTATATGCGTGGGGGCTGAAGCCGACGACTGCAATCTTTCAGGTTATATACATGTATACATAAACGGCCGCACGTGATGCATCACAATACTTTCGGGCAAAAGTGTAAATACAGCCTTGATAAATTCAATAAAACGTTGTTTTTACAATAGAAATACAAATCACTCAAACATAACATTCTTCGAGCACTGGGCCTCAATCGAACGAGCGCCCTCAAGAACTTCTTCAAAATAGTGCTCGGCCGCCACTCGGCCTATGGCCAAACCCTGCGCCGCGACAGTGGTGGCATCCATCTCCGCTAAGTATGTTTTGACACGGGCAAGGGCCATCCGCGAGCCTTCTATGCACGCCGACCTCTTCATCGCATTAATGCGTGGCACCGCACCAAGGAACTGCTACACCAAGCTAAAATAGTTGTTCGGATTTGGCCTTTCCGGCCACAGATGATCCACGATAGACCTCATGGCGAGTCCGGACAATCTATTGAGTTCGGCCCATTCGGCAAGCTGATCAGTCAATGGAAGTGGACGCTCTGGAACGTTAAATTGCGACCAGAACAGCTTGTCCACTTCACGATCTGTTTGATCTCAGAAGTATTCGGCCGCATCAACAGCGCTCGCCGCTAAGTCTAGATATGCGTCGGCCGAACTCCACAGCCGATCCACAGGGGCATACCGCGGATCGCCGAACTTCCTCTGCAGCATAAAGGGCTTCCCAGCCACAATGTCCCCGGCTTCACGCAGTTCCTCCTTCTTCGCTCTTATTGCAGAGCGGGTGTCTTTGGTCACCATTGTGGCCTTTTCAAGGTCCATAGCCTTCGCCCGGTTTTCTTCTTCAAGAAACCGGTAGCGGTCGGCAGTGTCTTTTAACTTCACAGCCATTTTGGCCATTTTATCTTTGCTCTCTCTATGAGCAGCCTTCTCGGCTCTCAACTCTTCGGCCGCCTTCAAAGCAGCCGCATTACTACTCCTTGCTTGCTCCTTGGCTCGGGCAAGCTCCGCCCGCAAGGCCTCCACGATGGCAGCTCCATCTGCAGTCACAACATATTAAAAATACTGGCATCACGCTGCTCTTACTATGTGACATCCACTATAAATATCACCTACCCTGTGCTTCGTCAAGCCGCTTGTTAACAAGCTCGATGTCGACATCCGCGGCATCCAGTCACCGCTTTAGTTCGGCAACCCCATCAGTCCGGCTAGCCACCGGAGCTTCAGACACCTGCACATAAAGGCGGTCTGGTTATTACCTGGGACTATGATCCTCTGTTCGCCGCTGTTCTCGACAACAACCAGAGTCTCAGGGGCTACTATCTACACAGGGCACACCTAAAATGTGCGGTACCATCACAAATGTATATCATTTCACGTACCTCAAAGCCCGTCAGTAGACTCATAAAGGCTTCATACAACCCGTTTTCGGAGAACGAAATCCTTTCAATCACCATACACATTAATGTACGGTGCTCTTCTGAGATAGTCACTCGCTCTAGCAGACCCTTCAGTACGTCCGACCGCATACCAGATGGTGCCGGACTCTTTTGATTTCTCTCTTTAAGAGCTGGATATTGAGGGCTTCGGGTGACCATCGGATTACCTTCTGGCCTTGCCGGATCTGGACAAACTCTCCGTGATGACACTTCAAGGTCGCCCGCTTCTTGAGCCGGGGAGTCCGGGGGAGGCGTTTCGCTCTCCATCATCTCCGGAAGAAGATCCCCCGAAGACAAGCTCTGCTGAGAAGGGCTCAGATCCAAACTGCAAGATAAATGCTTCAGTTATCTTCCTCAGAAGTAAGGTAGTATATCTTCACTATTAAGTACTTTTTGATTACTTATAGCTCGTTACAGGGCTGATCCCCGCACGGACTTTGTGCGGCAAGAGCACCCTCCGAGGCGGGACCCACTGGTGGAGTTTTCTTATCCCGTTTGGAAACCTTGGTTTCCGGATCATCAGAGGTAGTCCTCTTCCTCCCCTGGGGTGAGGGAATGTCAGATTCCTTCCCTTGGTTATCCTCCCTCACAGAGGCGCTCGTTCCCTCGGTTGGAATAGGTAGCAGTGGAGGCCTGCTTCGTCCTCTTTATTCCCCCCATCATCTTCCTTTGAGGGCACCGGGAAAGGTGCTGTCTCGAGCATCTTTTCCAGCACCGGATTGTCCAAGCCTTCGGGAAGGGGGGCCAAACATCGGATCATCTTCTCCTTTGTTATCCAGTCTTGGTCAAAAAGTGATTCTTCAGAATGACATCGTGATAAATGAAAGACAGTGTGTTCGACTAGAGGATTACTTACTTGGGCCGCGGTGCGGTTGCTGCTCAGGCCCACATCCTCGAAGGTGTCCGGACACTCTATTTGGGGTCCGAAGAACGACTTGTACATCTCCTCGTGCGTCAGGCCGAGGAAATTATGAATAGCCCACGGTCCTTCTGGGTTGAATCCCACAAGCGGAGGGGCTGGCGTTTGCAAGGCTGGACTCGACGAACCAGCATGACTTGCACTACCATAACCAAACTAAAATCTCCCTCGAAGAGATCTCGGATGCGGCTCTGCAGTATGGGCACATCTTTGCCTGGACCCTAGCTCAGCCCCTGCTGATCTATGACATCAGTTGTGGTGGAGGGCCCGAGCGAAAGGTGGGGGAAGCTACCCACTTGGCACTTCTGGGAGCGGTGACGTAGAACCACTCCCGTTGCCATAATCCAGACACCTCTGGAAAGGAACTCTTTGGCCACGGAGCTCCAGCGATCTTGCTTGTTAATGCCCCTCCACACGCTGCATGTTGCCCCTCAATCGTCTTCGGCTTCACATCAAAGGTCTTGAGCCACAGGCCGAAGTGAGGGGTAATGCAGAGGAATGCCTCACATACGACAATAAATGCCTAGATGTGGATAAAGGAATCCGCGACTAGGTCGTGGAAATCAAGCCCGTAATAGAACATCAAACCCCTAACGAAGGGATCCAGAGTGAGGCCTAGTCCTCGGAGGAAGTGGGAGATGAACACGACGTCTTCATTGGGTTCGGGAGTAGGGACGACCTGCCGTCGGGCAGGCAGCCGATGCGAAACTTTGGCGGTCAGGTATCTTTCCTCCCTCAACTTCTTGATATCCTCTTCCGTGACGGAGGAAGGCATCCACCGGCTATGGTGTCATACCCTAGCTGGTTCATGCATTAGAGTGTTGCATCATGTCTACTTTTACAGAAACTTGAAATGGGGATGACAGAACCCCCAACACCCCCTCGAAACAACTAGGGTTTACTAAAATTATTTTCAATGAACCCAAAATGCCCTTCACAAAATGTTCATCATTTCTGGATTGGGTTAAAATCCCTGGCAAAAATGGTGCACTATTTTCTAGGACATTCTGGATTCTTTGAATTAAATCATAAGTATTTGAATTTGGGCATTTAAATGCTATAAAATATTTTAAATGCCAACAGAGCCCACAATTATTTTCAAGATTTTAGCAAGTGCCTAAGTATTTTTAATAAAGCCCTAAAGTTACAGAAAAATAGAAAAAGAAAACAAACAGGAAAGAGAGGAAGAGAAAGCTTACCTGGCGCCCACCCAGCAGGCCCACCCGCCGGCCCAGCCCAGCCAACGCTCTAGCGGGCTGCTTGGCTTGGCCAGGCAGGCAGGCAGCTGCTCGACGCCGGCACCAGCGCGTGCCACGCAGCTTCCCGCCGCCCTGCTTCCTCCCCTCGCCGCTCTGCTGGCTTGGATGACCTCCACGTCGCGCACTGAACCCCCTAGACACGTCCATTCCCCCCTGCCTCTCTCCCTCGCTCCCCTCCGCCATGGCCGACGCAGCCGCCGCCGTTCCGCCGCCGTAACCGTGCCCACCGTCGTCAACGCGCCGCTCCACCGTGTCCTGAAGCTCCGCCACTCCCTCCTCGACCGTCCCACCGAGCCACGCCCCACTGGAGGCCCCCGAGCGTCTTCACCGAGCTCGTCTTCAACCTCCTGCCGGCCAGATCTCCTCCGCCGCCCAGCTTGCTCCGGCTCGTCTCTGACCTCGCCATCAACTCCGCCGCAACCGCCGTGAGCTTAGCCACCTCCCTATCCTCTCCGATCTCCTTCTCGTGCACCATAGCGAGCACACGGAGTTCGCCCGCACGCGCCGCCGCAGAGCTCGTCGTCGACGAGGCTCCGGCTATGCCATTTAGTCCACTAACTTCACCACATCCCCAGGAGCAGAACGCACCACGCCCGTGCCTCGCCTTGCCTCCTAGCGACGGGTCCGAGCTCACCCGAGCTCCGGCCGCCGCCAAAATCATCATCGGCGCCGTTTCCGGTGACCCCGAGCCCAACCACACGCACCAACTGTCGCGGCTCGCTCCCAGCTATCCATAGAGCCCAACGACGCCTCGAACGGTGCCATGTAGGTGAAACCCGCACATGCACCACCTCGTTTGGCCTCGCCGGCGGCTAAACGCTGGCAAGTTGACCCCGCTGACCCCATTTGACCATGGGTGGGCCCAGTTTGACCTCCCTGGGTCAATGACAGGTAGGGCCTAGCCCTGCTGACTAATTAGGATTAGTATTAACTAATATCTAGTTAAACTAATCACACTGACAGGCGGGACCCACTGTCAGGTTTGACCTGGACCGTCCCGTTGACCACTGACGTCACCCTGACGCACTGCTGACGCAATAACTAATTTCTGGATTTATTTTTATACAGAAAATTCCAGAAATTGTTGCAAACTTCAAAATTCATAGAAATTATTCTGTAACTCCAAATGCAAAGATTTATATATGAATTTTGATCAGAAAAATTCAATCTATCCATTGGAAATGGTTTCATGCATGATAGAACAAGTTAACCTTGCTGTTTAAGCAAAATAAGATAATGCACTAAAATGGCTATGTTAAATGAACTAACATTTGAATCTTTGATTCAAATGAGTTCATTCCTTTCTGTTTTAGCTTGCATTAGGGCAAGATACATTCATATTGCCATGTCATAGCATGCATCATATTGTTTCATATCGTCATGTGTTGATTATGTTCGGTGTGTTTTTCGTGGTAGGTTCTGTCTCCGAGGATAACCCCGAATATCTGTCTGAAGGGCAGTACCCTACTACCACTAAATCAGGCAAGCAACCCATTGATCATTCCGATACAAACCCATGTTCTCGCTTCTGCTCTTGTTTACTGTATTAAGACAACGCGATTTAAACAACTGTGTGTTGCGGTAGTTGAACCCACTTCCTTTGCATGACCTGTCATTGCCACAGTAACTAGATGAAACCCACTAGCATGTGTAGGAGTTGATTGAGAAATATTTGTGTCCCTACCATGCTATGCCTGCTATGCTTAGAGTTGTGTCAGGTCTGGTTCATCTGGGTGATGGGCTAGAGTGAAATGATTATGTCGGTAATGTGAGGGATGTGTTGAACATGTCTTGGTAAAGGTATCGATGAGAGGCCATGTAGGAGTACATGGTGGGTTGTTTCATTGCGGCCGTCCATGAGAACTGAGATCTGTATGCGTGACTTAAGATTGAGCTACTACCACACATTGGGCCCTAAAATATGACCCCGCTCGACTTACTGACCCCTCTCGTCCTCTGTCCAGGAGTTGCAACTAGTTTCTGGTGTTTGTAGGTTATGTGTTGGCGGCCGTGCGTAGCGCTGACCCTAAGGGTGGGCTATGATGCGGTAGATACACCGTGGCACGGTGTACCGAGTTGCCCATTTGGTGTCTTGGGAACCCTGCACACATCGTTTGGGGCCGTTCAGGACACCCCGACCGGATTTCCTTGCGGATGGAACCTGAACAGGCGATAAACCTGGACTAGAGACTTGTGCGGTTAGTCAGGTCGTGGTCTACACCCACGTCAGTTTTCGCTTGAAGTCTGCCAAGCACATGTCGTGTGCAGACGCTAAGTGGTGGAAACATGTGTGATGAAGTACACCCCTGCAGGGTATAAAACTATTCGAATAGTCGCGTCCATGGTAAAGGACTACTTGGTTGCCTATACAGTTCATAGACAAGCTAATGGATACTACTAAAAGACTCAAGATAAGTGTGAGTACTGAGGATGGCCCTCTCGTAGGATGATGAGGGAGGATCCCCGATGGAGTATTGTGCTGGTGATTAGTGGACTCGTGTGCGAAAACTATTTTACTAGTGGAGACTCGTAGGATAGCTTAGCCAAGAGTCAAAGCTTGCTTGCTGCAATAACTCCACCACCTTCTTGAGAATGAGCATGTATAGTAGGTTCTGATGTAAGACTTGCTGAGTACCTTTGTACTCATGTTTGCTTAATTACTATTTTCAGACGACAACACCGCCCCCTCCGATGGGTTCTACGTAGACCTTGATGTCGACGAGTGACTAACCACCCAGGTGGTGGTCCAAGCCTTGGAAGGGCCCTCTATATATAAATAGGCTTCTTTTAGCCTTTTTCCTTTCTAGTGTCTGTACTCAGACTAAGTTGCTTCCGCATGTGCTTGTATGCTTGTATGACTTGAGTGTCTTGTCGTGTGACCCCTACCTGTACGAATATGTTATGTATGGCTCCTCGGAGCCTTTTAAATAAAGTACTTGAGTTCTAGAGTTTTGTTGTGATGCCATGTTGTATGTACTCATATCGGGCATATTGTGTGTATGATTGAAATGCTTGGTATGAGTGGGATCCGACAATCTAGTTGTTTATCCTTGGCAGCCTCTCATATGGGGAAATGTAGTCTAGTGCTTCCTAAGCGATAGTAGTCCGTTACAGCCCGGTTCACCGGAGTCTTGCTAGCCCAACACTACTGCTCTGGACACTTGACTGGCCGATATGTGTTTCACTTTGTTCCTGTGTCTGTCCCTTCGAGGAAATGTCACGCGGTGACATCCGGAGTCCTGCCTAGCCTGCTACAGCCCGGGTTCCCCGGAGTCCTGTTAGCCCAGTGCTATAGCCCGGATTCACACGCTGATGACCGACATGCTCGATGTGATTCATGTATGCCTGTCTCCATAGGTCTGTGTCGCTTTGGGTTCACGACTAGCTGAAAGTGCGTTATATTGACTAGAGGGGGGGTGAATAGGCGATTTTTATGAAAGTCTTCAAAACGTGGGAGTTATGAAGACAAACGATAGAAATAAACCTAATACCCTGCAGCGGAAGGTAGACTACACTAGGCAAGCCATAGTCAAATATTCAATAGAGTGAAAGCACAATGACTAATAGCAACAATGTAGTAAGGATCAGGTAGGAAGATATTGTGAAGCCAGACAGAACACGCAGTCACTCAGTGAAGACAAAAGATAGTGCAAACATACAATGACTTCACAAGGAGTAACAGTAGGTAAAGGGAAGGGAAGATGAAACCAGTAACTCGTTGAAGACAATGATTTGTTGGACCAGTTCCAGTTGCTGTGACAACTGTACGTCTGGTTGGGGCGGCTAGGTATTTAAACCTTAGGACACACAGTCTCGGACACCCAGTCCTGAACACGCAGCTCAGGACACCCAGTCCTCACCGTATTCCCCTTGAGCTAAGGTCACACAGACCTCGCCCAATCACTCTGGTAAGTCTTCAAGGTAGACTCCCAAACCTTCACAGACTTTGTTCACCGGCAATCCACAATGTCTCTTGGATGCTCAGAATGCGACGCCTAACCGGCTGGAGGATGCACAGTCCTCAAGTGTAATAAGTCTTCAGATCACACAGACAAGAAGACTTAAGTGATGCCCAATTCTCTTTGGCTCTGGGTGGTTAGGGCTTTATCCTCGCAAGGAATTCTCTCTCAAAGGCTTCAAGGTGGGTTGCTCTCAAACGACAAAAGTCGTACTCTCAATCTGAGCAGCCAACCCTTTGTGGTTGTAGGGGGTGGGCTATTTATAGCCACTTGGCAACCCGACCTGATTTGTCCGAAATGACCCTGGGTCACTAAGGAACTGACACGTGTTCCAACGGTTAGATTTCAAACTCACATGGCAACTTTACTTGGGCTGCAAGCAAAGTTGACTTGTCCGACTCTGGACAAGATTCGCTCTCATGGTCTTCACTCGAAGACATAGGTTTTGTTTAGGCATCACTTCAGTCATTCTGACTAGTTCTCTTGGACCCCACTTAACAGTATGGTGGTTCCTATGACTCAACACAAAAGAAAAAGAACTACGAAAGATCTAAGTCTTCGAGCTCCATAGGCTTCATGTGGTGTCTTCTCTTGTCATAGTCTTCAATGTGAATATCTTCATATACCACCTTTGACTTCAATGTCTTCATACATTTTTAGGGGTCATCTTTGGTAGGAAAACTGAATCAATGAGGGACTTCTACCTGTGTTATCCTGCAATTCTCACAAACACATTAGTCCCTCAACTAGGTTTGTCGTCAATACTCTAAAACCAACTAGGGGTGGCACTAGATGCACTTACAATCTCCCCCTTTTCGGTGATTAATGACAAACTAGTTGAAGTTTTCAACGGGGAATATAATCTGTGAAATTGTAAAGGATAAGGAATTGTCTTCATAAGTTGCAAGGGATCCCCTTGAAGATGTGCATATAAGTAATTTGCTTTTGGAATGCAAATGCACATGGCAGGTTGTACTTGTGGAGATCCACTTCAACTTATGATGACAATCCATTATGCATGTGAAAGTATATGAAGATAATGACAATGCATAATGGAAAATGGACGTCTGCAGAATGATCTAAGTGCGGAATTTATCGTCGCACATGCGGAATTTATCATCGCAAAACAAAGTGGCAGATAAGTAGCAGACGACCATCGAGTTTAAGTGTTACAACTCAAAGAACCAAATGTAGCAAAACGAGAGTTGTAAGCACGAAGCAAAATATAAAGCACCCGCCCATATGGACCCGCTTGAAGACTATCAACCTCATATGCTTCTCCCCCTTTTGTCAGTAAGGACCAAAAAGGTTTGAAGACATAGAGCATCTACTCGTTCCCATGCGGAGTAGGTGAAGTAGCAGGGTCGTTGGTGGTGTTTGGCGGTGCTGAAGAGCTTGGAGCAGACTTGACACGTGCTGAAGGAGGTGGCGGTGAAGTAGCATCGTCTTCATCCTCGATAACTCTGGCAGTCACTGTTGCAGCAGAGGAAGAGAACTCAGAGTCTTCAAGGGATGGAGTTCCTAGCAGCACAGCTCTTCGAGGAGGTGTGGAGTCAAACTTGAATCGCTCAGTGAAGCCATCCTATTGAAGATCATCTTCAGAGCACATCATCATTAGACCTTTCCATGTGCGGTGACAGGTTTCATGGGCAACGAAAGCATTCTTGGTGGCAAGATTGCGAATGCGATTAACATCCACCAAGAGGCTTTTCATCTGACGCTTTAGCCAGCCATGATGCCTATCCTGTTTCTGATGAAGAGCCACAAGAAGCTCTCGGTCATTGAGAACACGAGTGCGCTTCTTGGGTCTTGGAGCAGTTGTACTATCAGTGGCTTCAGTAGACGCAGGGTGTGGTGCACATGTAGCGCCAGCCAAAGGATACACCCGAGTGACTGCTTCAACTCCTTCAATGTTCTATGAGAAACTCTGATGCTCTGCATTCTGAAGACTTAGAGGTTCCTTTGCAGGCTCAGGATAGATGGCTTCAGTAGAGATATCCACATCAGGCTGAAAAATCCTATGATTGCGAGCAGATGGCTGATATGAGATATCAGAGTGAAGTTTAATTAGCCGCATTACCCATGGGGCATAGAACTTCAAGCCAAACAGATCAGAGCCTGATGCAGCAAGTTGGCGGATGAATAAGTCCTGTGCTTTGAAGCATTTTCCATGAAGAATATTGAAGACCAAAGTCTTCATTGCACCCTCAAGCTTGGCATTTGGAGAGTGCCCTTTGATGGGCCAGAGAGTTCGCCTGATGATGTGATAGATGGTTCTTGGCAGATACTCAAGGTCTTCAATGAAGAACTCTGTTGGATAAGAAGCATCTTGGGGCAATGGCTTCATCATGCTGAGCATCTGACTCATATCAGGTTCCGCCTCTTAAAGATGCTCTCAATAGCTTCACTATGCAGCTGATAGCCATGATCGTAAAGATCGCCAGGAGTGGGCAAACCAGTGAGCTCAATGATGTCAAATGCATTGGCTTCGTGATGAACGTTTCCGGTCATCTACTCCAGGACCCAAGTCTTCGGATCTCTGCTATACCCGCGGATGTGAAGTGTGGCATAGAATTGGAGCAGCAGCTCTTCATTCCAATGCTCTTGGTCGGTAACGAACGGCAGCAGTCCAACTTCCTTGAAGCAATCCAAAGCTTCTTCCAGACAGGGCAGACCAACTATGGCTTCAATGTCAAGGCACTTGTGTGGGAAGATGTGACCTTGGTTGTAAAGAATGCATGAGTAATAGCTTTGCTGAGGATAGCTCCAGAACCGATCAGATGATATCCTTTCCCTTGAGTAGGGGTTCCTGGAGCTATCGAAGAATGTGTTGTCTACCCTGAAGCCATTGATATTGAAGGAGCCAGGTGCTGATGCAGGACCTGGGAACCTTGGCAATCTTGGGATTGGCTTCTGTACCTGAGGCCTGTGCTCAACATGATAGTCGAACTTGGGACCGACAGCAGACTCAGGAACAGAAGTGACGGGATCAGTGGCTTCGCTGTCTTCTTCTTCCGTTGGGGAGGGCTCCACATTAGCTTCATTGGTGGTTGTGGCAGCCTCAAGATGTTCATCCTCCACTTGACGAGCTGGAGGGTCGGCCACAAGCACTTTCTCCTTGAGAACTGCTTCTTGGTGGGACAGGGGGACTTGTGGGACTTCTTCTTCCGCGGCTGATGCAGCCAGACTATCTTCAACAGAGATTTGAGGCCTTGGACCTTTGCAAAGCCTGTGCAACGCGGGCGACTCCTATGGAGTTGGAGTGGGCTGGGCCTCATAGTCTTCTTCCTCTTGTGGGCGATCTGCCCATGAAGCATCCTGTGCAATTGGCGTCAGTGGACGACCAATGCTGATGAGTTCGCTGTTTTCAAGCTGAGGAAGGACTGCACCATCTTCTACATTGTCATGTTGACCAATGTCTTCAGCAGCAATAGGATCAGCTGCTGGATAGTCTTCAGCTTCATGAGCCTCTATGGAAGCAGGCTCATGGATAGTCAGTTGGCGTTTAGCTTCAGGATAGACCATAGAAATGGGTTCAACTATCAAGGGCTCTGTGGGAGCAGCCCGATCTTTCTTGGTCTTCCTCTTCTTCTTGGAGGGGGCAGCTGGAGAGGCTTCAGAATGTTTCCTCTTCCTGGCTTCAGCCTCAGCAGTCCTTGTCTTCTTGAGCTCTAAAGCGGTTGACCGGCTTTTTGGCTTCGAGCCAGTCAGTCTAGTTGGGAAGACAACCGGAACTGCTTCCTACCTTGGTGCATCAGGTTCAGCCATAGCAGGCTTCTTCTTCTTCTTTGCGGCCATCCTGGGGTCGATGCCAGGACGCCCAAGGGCCTTGCGCTTCTCAGCCTCATTGTAGGCTTGCACACATCTGTCAGCCAGAGTCTTCATGCGCTCACGCGAACCCTGAGCTTCTGCACGTTTCTTTACAAAGGCTTCCTTGAGCTCGTGCATCATACTCTTGAAGTTCTTCACTTCCTGCACGCTGAGCTTGGCCATATGCTTCTTGAACTGAGCCTTTTCATAGTCAATCTTTTGCTTTAGTTCAACAATGCGCTGGGCAATAGCGAGTTCTGAAGCAATGGCGCCTTGGAAGGCGACACTGAGGCCAATGGGTAGCTGCAGATCTTCAAAGCTGATGTTTGGCGTGTCAAACCACTCGTCAATGAAGTTGTGGATGATGGTTACATCAAAGAGAGGCAGATCATTGAAGATTTCTGCTTCTTCTTTGCTCTTGATGAGTTGCTCAAGAGCGTCATCTGCAAGATCTTCATCACTTGACAGATCGATGGCGTCATTGCGCAGAATGGCAGCAGCAGTTAGCTCTTGGCCGGTGTGAGGCAGAGGCATTTTGACCTTCTAGGGCTTGGAGATGCATGATAAGTCTTCAGACTGCACACTGTCTTCAGGAGGTGCAGTTGCCAGTGGCTTCGCCCGTGAGATTTTTGGTGAGGGGGCAGGCTTTGAAGCTTTAGGCTTCTTCAGCTTCTTTGTCTTCGGCGCTGCAGGCGCTTCTTCAGATTCAGCGTCAGCTACGGGCTCATTCACTGCAGTCCCTTGAACCAAGATATGGGTGATGAGGCCTTCAAGGTTGTAGAAGGGACCGATGACATTGGGTTCTGCATCTCGTGTGCCATCTGCCCTTGGTGCTGAGGGACCATGGTTGATGTCTAACCCCAAAGTCTTCTTGTTCTGCTTCACTGAGTTCTGGGCAAACTGGAAGTTGCGCTTGAACAGATTGTCGTCATGACACCATAGTAGTGACGATGGGTGTGCATCAGCAGGCTGTGGCCCACGGACCATGCAGGGGTAGAAGCCTTGATCAATGGCTTCATCTATGGACCTGGGTAGATGATTCTTGTATAGGATGTCTCCCCACGGTCTCTTGATGGCATTTTTCTCAGCATATTCCTGGGTTACAAATTGGTATTTGAACCATTGTTCTGCCCAATATCTTCGAATCCATTGGATTCGGTTCTTGCGATGATTGTAATCCTCTTCAGGATCTGTCTTGTACAGTTCTGAGAGTTCATCTGGCAGATCTCTGGATGTTTCTCCACGACGCTTTCTGCCACCCTTCCTTGCTGCTTCCTCTGAAGCCATAAGCTTTAACTTGAAAGGCTTCAGCACGCTCAAAGGCTTCAAAGGTTTTCGCTTGCTGGACCAACAGGAACTGGCTTCGAGAGAATTAATGTGATGCTGTAAGAATTCTGCAAATGAATGCAGACTATGAGAACCAAAGGATTCTCCCACGGACATGTACCTGTGACAGCATTAAGGTGCGAGGGAAGGGGAAGAGGTCATATGCATTCTCAGAAGATTTTGAAGATAAATCAGTTTAGAAGACATTGACCTCATCGTGCGAAGACATTCACTCATAGATAAGGAGTTGGTTCCAGATTTGTACGAATCCACAGATCAGTACAAGTGAGGAATCTAACTACTTTGTGAAGTGCAAGTGAATATACTAGGCATGTTATGAGATGCAGTATGAGAGAGATCTAACTTGTGTGAATAGAAACTGCTTGTGGTAGAAAGTGACACAGCCATAGGATCAACGGTGCTGTAAAAAAGGAAGTTTTATTTACCACACTAAGAACTGCTAGACGGAGTGGATGATGAGGCCGAGCAGTTCGATCTTCCATGCCCTAACTTGGCGACGGAGGACACCTACGGCGATGGCGGAGAGGACGATGTCCGCGGTCGTCGTGAAGACGGCGTCGGAGAGGTTGCGGCAGCGAAGCGCTTCATCGCTGGCATCGTCGAGGGCTAGCGGTGGCGCTAGGGTTCATGCGAGAGTGGAAGAAGAGATAATGACCGCTGTGAAGTGTGTATTTATAGGTACATGGGCGGCACTGCGCTATTACATAGGTGCCCCTGGCGATTCGCATCTGAGGAACACATGGCCATTATGCGGAATTTTGGGGTTTGTTCCACGTCCCACGCACGCCTTGATTGTCGTGTGGTCGTTCCTACTTCTCCGGGTTTCATGTGGAGGAATGAGCATTGAAGACGGACTTAATGGTTTCCTCTGTATCTTCTGCTGACAAGGACGCAGAGAAGACATTCGACAGTTTCAATAGAATGCATATGATTTGGAGAGATAGAATTTGATATATAAAGCATAGAGAGGTTAGGGTCCGATCACATTCACTTAGTTCAAAAGATTCAACAATGAAGACATAGCTATAAGTGAATGTTGTAGAGGACAGAACACTAATATATATATTTCTATATAATCAACATAGTGAAGATAATCATGAAGATATGTTGAGATCGAAGCCAAACCAAATGTGAAGACATTGCAAGGTAATGCCATGAGTGAAACACTTCAAAATAGAACATTTGGTGGTGGCATTACCCACCGTATAGGAAGTATTAGACCCAGACACGGCACACAATTATCGTGGCGCTCCGAAGTCAAATTCCACATTAATGTATTCACACTTAGAATGTATGTCTTCATTCATTGAAGATATACTTTACTTCGTGTGTTGCACATCTAAGTCATCAATATGCATTAGGGTTAGGATGTGTGCCTGATCACAGGACATTTGAGGATTCCAGGATATTTAGCTCACACCGTAACTTGCAAAATCTCTTCTCATCCAAGGGCTTGGTGAAGATATCTGCCAATTGCTCTTCAGTGTTGACGTGTATGATATCAATATCTTCCTTCACAACATGATCTCTGAGAAAGTGATGACGAATTTCAATGTGCTTTGTCTTCGAGTGCTGAACTGGGTTGTTGGCGATCTTGATGGCGCTTTCGTTGTCGCAGTAAAGTGGCACTTGCTTCAGATGAATGCCATAGTCCTTGAGTGTTTGCTTCATCCACAGAAGCTGAGCGCAGCAAGATCCAGCAGCAATGTATTCAGATTCAGCAGTGGAGAGAGATACACAGTTCTGCTTCTTTGAAGACCAACATACAAGTGATCATCCCAGAAAGTGACATGTGCCTGATGTAGACTTGCGATCAACTTTGTCACCAGCATAATCAACATCCAAGAATCCAACCAGATCAAACTCTGAGCCCTTTGGATACCATAATCCTAGAGTTGGGGTGTGAGCCAAATATCGAAAAATTCGCTTCACAGCTAAGTGATGCGACTCCTTTGGTGCCGCTTGAAATCGAGCACACATGCAAACACTAAGCATAATATCTGGCCTAGATGCACATAGATAAAGTAAAGAACCAATCATGGAGCGGTATACCTTTTGATCGAACTCTTTACCATTGTCGTCGGGACCCAGATGATGTTTGGCTGGCATTGGTGTTGTGAAGCCTTTGCAGTCTTGCATACCGAACTTCTTCAGGCAATCTTTGAGATACTTCTCTTGAGATATGAAGATGCCGTTGCATTGTTGTCGTATTTGAAGACCGAGGAAGAACGTCAGCTCCCCCATCATGGACATTTGATATTGCTCTTGCATCATATATCCAAACTCTTCACTGTACTTCTGATTGGTGCAGCCGAAGATAATGGCATCCACATATATTTGGCACATAAACAGTTCACCATCATATGTCTTCGTGAAGAGAGTGGGGTCTAGGGAACTAGGTATGAAGCCTTTGCTCTTCAGGAAGTATTTGAGTGTGTCATACCAGGCCCGAGGGGCTTGTTTGAGGCCATACAGTGCCTTGTTGAGCTTGTATACTGTCAGGACCCCGACTCAATGCCACATCGATCTAGCATGTAACGCCTCATATCACTTTGCAGCCTCACGCACGGTATTCCCACGGGTGTCGCCTTACCTTTGCCCGGGACCGTTTGCGCATTTTGGCACACGTATATGATGGTGTCGCTAGCATCCATATGATAAAGAGCCCGGGCTGACATGGCTAGTCGTAAACCCAAAGTGGCACTAACTTACAGGGACAGGCATCCATGACCCAGCATCGAACGTGTCGGTCATCAACGAGTGAATCCAGGCTGTAGCACTGGGCTAACAGGACTCCGGTAAACCGGGCTGTAGCGGGCTAGCAGGACTCCGGTATTCATCGCGTGACATTTCCCCGAAGGGACAGACACAGGATCGAAGAAGGACACATGCCGGCCTGCCTAAGTGTTCCGGAGCAGTAGCAAGCTACCAGGGCTCAGTGGAAGCACTAGGAGACATTTCCCGGTAAGAGAGGCTACTGAGAATAAACAACTAGATAGTCAGATCCCACACATAGCAATACACATTACACGTACGCATAACATGCAAGTATGTGCTGTACAACACGGCATCACAACATAACTCAACATTCATATAGATAAAGGCTCAGAAGAGCCATCACAGCATTATTACAAGCAGGGGTCACATGACCCAACAGTCAGAGCAATCAAGCAACAAGCGGAAGCATTACATGTCCGAGTACAGACATCTACAAATGAAAAAGGCTGAAGAGCCTGACTATCTACACCATCCGATCAAGATCGTAGCTGAGGTACTAGCTACTAGTCGAAGTCCACGAGAACACTAGTAAGACCGAAGTCTCCGCTGCAAAAACATAAATAAAGCAACATGAGTACAAAGGTACTCAGGAAGACTTACATCAGATCCTATCATACATGCATTTGTACCAAGAGGGTAATGTGGGGTTTGGTTGCAGCAAGCCAGCTTTGACTCTGTGGCTATCCTGTTCTACGACTACCAGAAACTCTGGAGGTGAAACAACGTACACGAGTCCACTAATCACCACACAATACACTACTATGGACTCATCCCCGTCTCCCTACGAGAAGGCCATCCATAGCACTCACACTTGTCTTGAGCATTTTAGGGTATCCACTTCAAGTTGTCTATGTACCATGTAAGCATCCAAGAAGTCCATAACCGCGGACCCGTCTATTCGAATAGATCATGTTAACCCTGCAGGGGTGTACTTCTTCACACACGCTCTCGCCACTTACCGCCATGTACACGTCATGTATCTCGGCAACCTTCAAGCGGAAGCCTGGCGAGGGTGTCGGCCACGACCTGACTAACCACACAAGACCCTAATCCAGGTTTATCGCCTATTCGGGTTCCATCCGCAAGGAGATCCGGCCGGGGTTTCACTCACGGCCCCAAATGATGTGTGCAGGGTTCCCAAGCCCACCTCGCCGGATGGGTCTACGCTTGGTACACCGTGCCACTGGTGCCTAGTCTGTCCCAAGCCCACCTGGCCGGGTGCCACTTGGTAGACTACTAACACTACCTACAAACACCAGAAACTAGTTGCGACTCCTGGACAGAGACCAAGTTGGTTAATAAGCCAAGAGGGGTCGAGTTACTGGAACCCAATGTGTGGTAGTATCGAGTCATTGGACAACATACACAGAACTCAGTGCTTAAGGACGGTTCCAGTGAGACAACCCACCATGTACTCCTACACGGCCTCTCACCGCTACCTTTACCAAATCGTGTTCACACACTTAACTCTCAGCATCAGAACATATCGTAACACTCCAATTCATTCCCAATGAACCAGACCTGACACAACTCTAAGCAATAGCAGGCATAGCATGGTAGGAACACATCAGTGGCTTCAATCAACTCCTACACATGCTAGTGGGTTTCAACTATTTACTGTGGCAATGACAGGTCATGCAGAGGAATGGGTTCAACTACCGCAGCACAAAGTAGCAGATGAATCGTTGTTGTCCTAATGCAATAACTGAGAGCAGGAGCGAGAGAGTAGGGTTTTATCGAAATGAATAAGGGGGTTTGCTTGCCTGGTAAATCAACAAGGGAGGCACTGCTTCACCGACAGGTACTCTGGAACGTCTCTGGAGCAGGACCTATCGAGAAGGAACGGTGCCGGCAATCAAAGCACAATCATATGCAACAATATGATGCATGAGCATGGCATGTAGATGTGATGCTGTTTGAGCTAATGCAACTAGTATTCAATTGAATGAAGTCCATTTGAACAAAAGGTTCAAATGCAACTCCAAAAATAAGTCTCTTAATATGCCATAATGTGTTTTCTCATATTCAGCATGTATAAGTTGGTTTGTCATGCATGAAACTAGTACAGATGGAAAGATTGCATTTTTCTGATAATTTTTCATATATAAATTATTTCAATCTGAGCTACGGTTGAATTTCTATGAATTTTTGAAGTTTAAAACAATTTCTGGAATTTCCTGATTTAATTTAAATCCAGAAATTATATATTGCATCAACATTGAGTAAGCATGACGTCAGCAGTCAACTGGGCTGGTCCGGGTCAAACCTGACGTGTGGGACCCACACGTCAGTGACAGGGGGGTCAAACAGGGGTTAATTAACTTAATTAACAGATTAGGGGGGGTCGGGCCCACTGGTCAGTGTTAGTGGCTAATTAGGTTTAGTTATTTTTTTTAACTAAAATTAGCAGGGCCTGGCCCCACTAGTCAGCGACCCTGGGGGGTCAAATCCCAGGTCAAACAAGTCAGACCCGCCGGCGGTTAGTCGCCGGCGAGGCCTGAACGCGACGGAGGGCTGCGCAATCGTCGCTCCGGCGACCAATCGTGCGGCGGAGAGCACCTACGCGAAGCCCAGGCTCGCGCGCATCCTGTGGCGCCCTCTGTTTCACCGGATACGGCCTATATCGCCGGCGGCGACCACTTGGGCGGCGACCGGAGTTCGGGATAGCGCGGGCGTGGGGCTGCAGCTCGCGTTCGAGCGAACGGAGGGCACAGGCGGTAGCTACGAGGCAGCAGGAGCACATCGAGCTACTACGCGAGGCGGAGGTGCTCGGGGGCATGGAGCTCGCCGGCCATGGCGGACGGCGGCTTCGGGCGCTCGCGGGGCAGCGGCTACAGGGCACGCGCGAGAGAGAGAGGTGAGGGGAAAGGAAGAGGGGCTCAAGGCGGACTCGCAGAGCAGGCCGGTGTGCTCGGGGACGTCCTGCATCCGGCGAATCGACGGCGATGGCGGCGAGGTCGATCTCCAGCGTCGGTGGTGAAGAAGACAACGGCGTCGGCGATGGAGCGCGTCCGGAGGTGCGTGGCTTGACGAGGAGGTAGAGGGGGTCGAGGCGGAGCTGGGAAGCGTGTCAGGGAGGCGAGGGGAGGCCGGTGGCCACGGCAACGGCGAGCGATGGCGGCGGCTGCGCTCGGGTGTGCTCGGGGAAGAGAGAACCAGGGAGGAGGGAGAGCGAGAGGGAGGGGAAAAGGACCGGGGCGGCTGCGTGGCGACGTTCGGTCCATCCAGAGCGGCGCGGGGAGGACAGGCAGGCAGGGAGGGAGGAGGCGTGGCGCGGTGGCGCGCGCGCGCGCCGGGCACGCTCCGTTCCCCTGTCGGGAAGGAAGACGACAGAGGAGGGGGGCCAGGTGGGCTGGGCCGCCTCCTGGCTGGGCCGGCCTGCTGCTGCTGGGCTGCGCAGGGGAGAGCCCCAGGTAAGCACAGGTGAGGTTTTCCTGTTTTTATTTCCCTTTTTCTATTTTTTCTGACATTTGTTTGGTTTAATAAAAATACTAAACCATTTTATTTGCTTATGCCAATTTTTGTAGGGGCTAATGGTATTATTCCAGAGCTCCTCAACAAAAGGCACAATTTTTGGACATATATTTCAAATATATAATAATATATATCCAAAGCAAATAATTATCGAATTAATCCAAATGGCCAAAATAATTATCCATGAGCTCCTAAAAATATTGTTCTGATTTTTATCTCTGTCCAATATTTTCAGAGAGCAACATGAGCATTTTCTTGGACCCTTTTGGAGAAATTTTTATTTGGGTCATTTTCAAAAATGATTCTGAGGGTTCCACCAATCCTCATTTCAAATTTAAATGAAATTTAGATATGATGCACAAATGGCTAGCTAGACTAAGTCATACCAGACTAGGGATGTGACAACTCGCCCCCACTTGAAAGAATCTCGTCTCGAGATTCAGGGGTCGACGGAAAGAAAGCGGGGTACTCCAGTCGAAGACGATCTTCTCGCTCCCAAGTAGCCTCTCTCTCGGAATGATGAGACCACTGAACTTTGAGAAACTTGATGTTCTGACGTCGGGTAACACGCTCTGCTTGATCAAGAATGCGAACCGGGTACTCTCGGTATGTGAGGTTATCTTGGAGATCAAGCGTTTCGTGGTCCACTCCGCGGATAGGATCCGAGAAGCAACGCCTGAGTTGAGAGACGTGGAAGACATCATGAACTCGAGAAAGATGTGGGGGTAGTTCCAATTGGTAGGCAACCTCTCCTCGTTTAGCGAGAATACGAAAAGGACCAATGTAACGAGGAGCCAACTTGCCCTTGATACCGAAACGATGGGTACCCTTCAAAGGAGTAACCCGAAGGTATGCTTGGTCGCCAATTTCATAAGTCATATCCTTATGATGACGATCGTACTGGCTTTTCTGACGAGACTGGGCTGTTTTCAAATTCTCACGAATGATGCGAACTTGCTCTTCTGCCTCCTGGATCATGACCGGTCCAAAGAATTGTCTTTCACCGGTTTCTGACCAGTTCAAAGGTGTTCGACATCTTCGTCCATAGAGAACCTCAAAAGGAGCTTTCTTGAGGCTGGATTGGTAGCTATTGTTATAAGCAAACTCGGCGAAAGGAAGACATTTCTCCCAATCCATACCGAAGGAGATAACGCAAGCTCTAAGCATGTCTTCGAGAATTTGATTGACCCGTTCCACCTGACCACTCGACTGAGGGTGGAAAACGGTGCTGAAGGAAAGATGGGTTCCCATGGCAGTTTGGAAGCTCTCCCAAAAATGAGAAGTGAAAAGACTGCCACGGTCTGAATTGATCTCTAGTGGAACACCATGAAGTGACACTATTCGAGAAATATATAAGTCAGCAAGCTGACCAGCAGTGATACTTTCCCGAACAGGAAGGAAGTGAGCCACTTTGGAAAGACGATCAACGACTACGAAGATAGCGTTATTCCCTTTCTTGGTCCTGGGAAAGCCGGTAATGAAGTCCATACCAACTTTATCCCATTTCCACTCAGGAATAGCTAAAGGCTGAAGGGTGCCAGCAGGCCTTTGATGCTCTGCCTTAACGCGACGACAAACGTCACAGTTAGCAATGAACTCAGCGATTTCTCTCTTCATCCTAGTCCACCAGAACCTCTGGCATAGATCCTGATACATCTTAGTACTACCGGGATGAATTGTGAGAGGAGATTCATGCGCCTCCTTAAGAATCAATTATCGAAGATGTTGCTTCTTGGGGACCACCAGGCGGTTCCCAAAGAAAACAACACCTCGATCATCTATAGAGAAACTACCAGCAATACCCTTGGCAATGTTTCTCTTGATCCGGGTAATCCCCGTATCATGCTTCTGGGCTTCTATGATAAGATCCACAAGGGTAGGTTTCGCCACCAAGGTAGAAAGGAATCCGTGAGGAGCAATGTGAAGATTAAGCTTACAGAATTCCTCATGGAGAAGTGGTTGGCCTTGCTGCAACATGAGATTGTTGCAATAGGATTTACGGCTTAGAGCATCAGCCATGACATTGGCTTTGCCTGGGGTGTAGGTAATCCCTAGATCATAATCTGTGATTAACTCCAACCAACGTCTTTGCCTAAGGTTCAAATCTGCTTGGGTGAAGATATACTTGAGACTCTGGTGATCGGTGTAGATCTCGCAACGTTTACCAAGGAGGTAATGTCGCCAGGTCTTGAGTGCATAGACTACGACTGCAAGCTCTACGTGTGGGATAATTATCCTCATGTGGATGAAACTGTCGAGATGCATAGGCAATCACATGACGTTCCTGCATAAGAATGCAACCTAGTCCCTGTCGTGAGGCATCGCAGTAGATAATAAAGTCTTTAGTGAAATCCGGTGGCACAAGTATGGGAGCAGAAGTCAGGCGCCTTTTCAGTTCCTGAAAACTGTGTTCACACTGTGGGGACCACTCAAACTTTTTATCTTTCTTGAGAAGTTCCGTGAGGGGTTTGGCTACTTTGGAGAAGTTTTCAACAAAGCGGCGACAATAGCTGGCTAGACCAAGGAAACTCCTAACTTGTTTAACGGTCTCAGGTGGAGTCCAATCGAGAACAGCCTGAACTCTCTCGGGATTGACAGCAATGCCCTTACCAGAGATTACGTGGCCTAGGTAGGTCACTTCTGGCAACCAAAATTCACACTTGGAGAACTTGGCATAAAGGCGGTGCTCTCTGAGTTTTTCTAAAACAAGTCTAAGATGTTCAGCATGCTCTTCCTCGTTCTTCGAGTAAATAAGAATATCATCGAGGTAAACCACGACGAACTTATCTAAGTACTCCATGAAGATCGAGTTCATCAGGCGGGAGAATGTGGCTGGGGCGTTGGTTAGGCCGAAGGACATGACGGTGTATTCATACTGACCATAACGAGTGACAAAAGCTGTCTTGGGAATGTCCCCGTTTCTGATCTTGATTTGATGGTAGCCTAACCTTAAATCCATCTTGGAAAAGACTGAGGATCCAGCGAGCTGATCATACAGGTCGTTGATCCTGGGGAGCGGATACTTGTTCTTTATCGTGACCAAATTAACGGGACGATAATCAACGACCATCCGGTCCGTACCGTCTTTCTTCTTGACAAAGAGGACGGGGCAAGCCCAAGGAGAAGAACTAGGACGGATGAAACCCTTTTGCAAGGACTCATCAAGTTGTTTCTTAAGCTCGGCTAGTTCTAAGGGTGCCATCTTGTAGGGTCTCCTAGCGATTGGAGCAGTTCCTGGAATAAGATCTATGACGAACTCTACATCTCTGTCAGGCGGAACACCTGGCAGTTCCTCTGGAAAGACATCCGGAAAGTCACGGACTACCGGGATATCTTCAAGGTCTGGAAGAGGACTGGCATTAAGGGAATAGAGCTGACGCTTTGCAACTCTAGTGGAGACAATGGCTATCTTGCCAGATGGGTGTGTGAGCTGAACAGACCTGGTGAAACAATCAATCTTGGCATGATGAGCTGTCATCCAGTCCATACCCAAGATGATGTTAATATCCGAAGACTTGAGAGATATCAAGGAAGCAAGGAATGCAAGTCTGTCCACAAGGATTTCATTGCCATAACTTATCCTAGAAGTTTGCCATTTGGATCCAGGAGTTTGAATAAGTAGTGGAGAGGGCATATCACAAAATGACATGTCGTGCAAGCGGGCATAGCTTTCAGAAATGAAGGAATGAGACGCTCCAGTATCGAACAAAACCGATGCCGGATGGCAGTTGACAAGGAGTGTACCAAGAACGACATCTGGATCATCATGAGCGGCTTTAGCTGAGACATGATGCACACGTCCATGTTCAGTGGGAGGTGACTTGGCACTGATCATCTTGCGTGATGGCTTACCATGGCCAAAAGACTTCTCGGGCTGGGGTGGAGCAACTCTGGTCTGAGTGCAAATACGGGCAATGTGGCCTGGCTCTCCGCACTTGTAACAAATCTTGGAGGTAGGATGTGGACCTGCATTGGAAAGCGGTCCACCAATAGGCCTGGGTGGAGCATACTGCTGAACTGGATGAGGTGCCACATAAGATGGCCTCGATACATATTTGGGTTGAAGAGCGGAGTTTGGAACCCAAATCCGGCGCTTCTGAGAGCTAGAACCGGAAGAAGATCCCAAAGCACGAGTGTGCTTACGAGACTCCTCGTAAGTGAGTTGAGCTGTCTCTGCATTAATGGCTTTGTTCACAAGGGCTTGGAATGTATCACAATGATGCAGGTGGAGATCACGACGCAACTTGGGGTTGAGACCCTTCCGGAACCTAGCCTGCTTCTTGGCGTCCGTGGACACCTCTTCTGTGGCATAACGGGCGAGGTTCTCAAACTCTCTACTATAGGCATCAACAGCCATCTTACCCTGGGTGAAACTACAGAACTCTTCTCTCTTGCGATCAATGAGGGCTTCAGGAATGTGATGCTCGCGAAAAGCCTCAATGAAATCCCTCCAGGTGGAAGTCTGGCCAGCTGGAAGCATAGCCTCATAGTTCTGCCACCAAAGACTAGCAGGACCTTCTAGGTGGTGTGCAGCATAGGTGACCTTGTCACTTTCGGCTACGCTCGCGGAATGCAGCTTATGAGTGATGCTACGGAGCCAGTCATCTGCATCGAGTGGCTCGATGGAATGATGGAAGGTAGGTGGGTGCAAGCGAATGAAGTCATGAATGGTCACAGGCTTATTGGACTGATGTGCGGTGTTCTCCTCGATACGTGCCAACAAGCGGTTGGACTCACGCTTGTTCCTCTCCATCTCTAGCATGAACTCTGTCAACGAAGGCTGATCGGGAGGATCCTCATCCCTACCATCTCCGTGGTTCTGGCTACGAGCAACGGAACTTCGCTTAGCCGATGACATCCTGAGAAACGAACCAAGGACGGAATCAGCATCAGCTATGGACTGTAGAATGTAGGACAAGGAATTAGTATCTCTCGAACTCCTAGGGAAATTTCGACAGCATAGCGGCAGTAAAATGTTCAGAATGAGACATCCTACTAAAAATGGGGTGGTAACATACTCATCAGCATCACTCAAGGTTCGGAGGTAGTACTAAACAGACTACACCGGAAGTACTCGAAAACTGGGGTATGACTCTAATCAACCAATCCTATGGAACTACGGAGTAGTAACACGTGATCCTAATAGACGGAAGAGAAGCCTAGTTCCTTAACCCCGTCGAAAAGATAGGACGACTCAGATCAGAAGGTCATGAGGTATAAGGAGTAAAAAGAGCCTTACGTTCCAACCCACAATCAATTCCCTTACATAACTAAAGATTTTCTAGACTCAACTTCGACCAGTATGGCTTGGTAAACCTACAGGCAGTCAGGCTCTGATACCAAAGCTGTCAGGACCCCGACTCAATGCCACATCAATCTAGCATGTAACGCCTCATATCACTTTGCAGCCTCACGCACGGTATTCCCACGGGTGTCGCCTTACCTTTGCCCGGGACCGTTTGCGCATTTTGGCACACGTATATGATGGTGTCGCTAGCATCCATATGATAAAGAGCCCGGGCTGACATGGCTAGTCGTAAACCCAAAGTGGCACTAACTTACAGGGACAGGCATCCATGACCCAGCATCGAACGTGTCGGTCATCAACGAGTGAATCCAGGCTGTAGCACTGGGCTAACAGGACTCCGGTAAACCGGGCTATAGCGGGCTAGCAGGACTCCGGTATTCATCGCGTGACATTTCCCCGAAGGGACAGACACAGGATCGAAGAAGGACACATGCCGGCCTGCCTAAGTGTTCCGGAGCAGTAGCAAGCTACCAGGGCTCAGTGGAAGCACTAGGAGACATTTCCCGGTAAGAGAGGCTACTGAGAATAAACAACTAGATAGTCAGATCCCACACATAGCAATACACATTACACGTACGCATAACATGCAAGTATGTGCTGTACAACACGGCATCACAACATAACTCAACATTCATATAGATAAAGGCTCAGAAGAGCCATCACAGCATTATTACAAGCAGGGGTCACATGACCCAACAGTCAGAGCAATCAAGCAACAAGCGGAAGCATTACATGTCCGAGTACAGACATCTACAAATGAAAAAGGCTGAAGAGCCTGACTATCTACACCATCCGATCAAGATCGTAGCTGAGGTACTAGCTACTAGTCGAAGTCCACGAGAACACTAGTAAGACCGAAGTCTCCGCTGCAAAAACATAAATAAAGCAACATGAGTACAAAGGTACTCAGCAAGACTTACATCAGATCCTATCATACATGCATTTGTACCAAGAGGGTAATGTGGGGTTTGGTTGCAGCAAGCCAACTTTGACTCTGTGGCTATCCTGTTCTACGACTACCAGAAACTCTGGAGGTGAAACAACGTACGCGAGTCCACTAATCACCACACAATACACTACTATGGACTCATCCCCGTCTCCCTACGAGAAGGCCATCCATAGCACTCACACTTGTCTTGAGCATTTTAGGGTATCCACTTCAAGTTGTCTATGTACCATGTAAGCATCCAAGAAGTCCATAACCGCGGACCCGGCTATTCGAATAGATCATGTTAACCCTGCAGGGGTGTACTTCTTCACACACGCTCTCGCCACTTACCGCCATGTACACGTCATGTATCTCGGCAACCTTCAAGCGGAAGCCTGGCGAGGGTGTCGGCCACGACCTGACTAACCACACAAGACCCTAATCCAGGTTTATCGCCTATTCGGGTTCCATCCGCAAGGAGATCCGGCCGGGGTTTCACTCACGGCCCCAAACGATGTGTGCAGGGTTCCCAAGCCCACCTCGCCGGATGGGTCTACGCTTGGTACACCGTGCCACTGGTGCCTAGTCTGTCCCAAGCCCACCTGGCCGGGTGCCACTTGGTAGACTACTAACACTACCTACAAACACCAGAAACTAGTTGCGACTCCTGGACAGAGACCAAGTTGGTTAATAAGCCGAGAGGGGTCGAGTTACCGGAACCCAATGTGTGGTAGTATCGAGTCATTGGACAACATACACAGAACTCAGTGCTTAAGGACGGTTCCAGTGAGACAACCCACCATGTACTCCTACATGGCCTCTCACCGCTACCTTTACCAAATCGTGTTCACACACTTAACTCTCAGCATCAGAACATATCGTAACACTCCAATTCATTCCCAATGAACCAGACCTGACACAACTCTAAGCAATAGCAGGCATAGCATGGTAGGAACACATCAGTGGCTTCAATCAACTCCTACACATGCTAGTGGGTTTCAACTATTTACTGTGGCAATGACAGGTCATGCAGAGGAATGGGTTCAACTACCGCAGCACAAAGTAGCAGATGAATCGTTGTTGTCCTAATGCAATAACTGAGAGCAGGAGCGAGAGAGTAGGGTTTTATCGAAATGAACAAGGGGGTTTGCTTGCCTGGTAAATCAACAAGGGAGGCACTGCTTCACCGACAGGTACTCTGGAACGTCTCCGGAGCAGGACCTATCGAGAAGGAACGGTGCCGGCAATCAAAGCACAATCATATGCAACAATATGATGCATGAGCATGGCATGTAGATGTGATGCTGTTTGAGCTAATGCAACTAGTATTCAATTGAATGAAGTCCATTTGAACAAAAGGTTCAAATGCAACTCCAAAAATAAGTCTCTTAATATGCCATAATGTGTTTTCTCATATTCAGCATGTATAAGTTGGTTTGTCATGCATGAAACTAGTACAGATGGAAAGATTGCATTTTTCTGATAATTTTTCATATATAAATTATTTCAATCTGAGCTACGGTTGAATTTCTATGAATTTTTGAAGTTTAAAACAATTTCTGGAATTTCCTGATTTAATTTAAATCCAGAAATTATATATTGCATCAACATTGAGTAAGCATGACGTCAGCAGTCAACTGGGCTGGTCCGGGTCAAACCTGACGTGTGGGACCCACACGTCAGTGACAGGGGGGTCAAACAGGGGTTAATTAACTTAATTAACAGATTAGGGGGGGTCAGGCCCACTGGTCAGTGTTAGTGGCTAATTAGGTTTAGTTATTTTTTTTAACTAAAATTAGCAGGGCCTGGCCCCACTAGTCAGCGACCCTGGGGGGTCAAGTCCCAGGTCAAACAAGTCAGACCCGCCGGCGGTTAGTCGCCGGCGAGGCCTGAACGCGACGGAGGGCTGCGGAATCGTCGCTCCGGCGACCAATCGTGCGGCGGAGAGCACCTACGCGAAGCCCAGGCTCGCGCGCATCCTGTGGCGCCCTCTGTTTCACCGGATACGGCCTATATCGCCGGCGGCGACCACTTGGGCGGCGACCGGAGTTTGGGATAGCGCGGGCGTGGGGCTGCAGCTCGCGTTCGAGCGAACGGAGGGCACAGGCGGTAGCTACGAGGCAGCAGGAGCACATCGAGCTACTACGCGAGGCGGAGGTGCTCGGGGGCACGGAGCTCGCCGGCCATGGCGGACGGCGGCTTCGGGCGCTCGCGGGGCAGCGGCTACAGGGCACGCGCGAGAGAGAGAGGTGAGGGGAAAGGAAGAGGGGATCACGGCGGACTCGCAGAGCAGGCCGGTGTGCTCGGGGACGTCCTGCGTCCGGCGAATCGACGGCGATGGCGGCGAGGTCGATCTCCGGCGTCGGTGGTGAAGAAGACAACGGCGTCAGCGATGGAGCGCGTCCAGAGGTGCGTGGCTTGACGAGGAGGTAGAGGGGGTCGAGGCGGAGCTGGGAAGCGTGTCAGGGAGGCGAGGGGAGGCCGGTGGCCACGGCAACGGCGAGCGATGGCGGCGGCTGCGCTCGGGTGCGCTCGGGGAAGAGAGAACCAGGGAGGAGGGAGAGCGAGAGGGAGGGGAAAAGGACCGGGGCGGCTGCGTGGCAACGTTCGGTCCATCCAGAGCGGCGCGGGGAGGACAGGCAGGCAGGGAGGGAGGAGGCGTGGCGCGGTGGCGCGCGCGCGCGCCGGGCACGCTCCGTTCCCCTGTCGGGAAGGAAGACGACAGAGGAGGGGGGCCAGGTGGGCTGGGCCGCCTCCTGGCTGGGTCGGCCTGCTGCTGCTCGGCTGCGCAGGGGAGAGCCCCAGGTAAGCACAGGTGAGGTTTTCCTGTTTTTATTTCCCTTTTTCTATTTTTTCTGACATTTGTTTGGTTTAATAAAAATACTAAACCATTTTATTTGCTTATGCCAATTTTTGTAGGGGCTAATGGTATTATTCCAGAGCTCCTCAACAAAAGGCACAATTTTTGGACATATATTTCAAATATATAATAATATATATCCAAAGCAAATAATTATCGAATTAATCCAAATGGCCAAAATAATTATCCATGAGCTCCTAAAAATATTGTTCTGATTTTTATCTCTGTCCAATATTTTCAGAGAGCAACATGAGCATTTTCTTAGACCCTTTTGGAGAAATTTTTATTTGGGTCATTTTCAAAAATGATTCTGAGGGTTCCACCAATCCTCATTTCAAATTTAAATGAAATTTAGATATGATGCACAAATGGCTAGCTAGACTAAGTCATACCAGACTAGGGATGTGACATATACCATGTCCGGATGTTTTGGATCTTCAAAGCCAGGCGGTTGTGCAACATACACTTCTTATTCAATCTTGCCATTGAGAAAAGCACTCTTCACATCCATTTGATATAGAAGTATGTTATGATGATTTCCATAGGCCAGCAGTATGCGTATGGCTTCAAGTCTAGCCACAGGAGCAAATGTTTCATCGAAGTCAATGCCTTCCACTTGAGTATATCCTTGAGCAACGAGACGAGCTTTGTTTCTAACAACTTGACCATGCTCATCTTGCTTGTTGCAGTATATCCATTTGGTGCCTATTATATTGTGCTTCCGTGGATCAGGACGCTTAACTAGTTCCCATACATTATTCAGCTCAAACTGTTGAAGCTCTTCTTGCATAGCTTGAATCCATTCAAGTTCCATGAAGGCTTCTTCAACTTTCTTGGGTTCTGTTATTGAGACGAATGCGAAGTGCCCATAGAAATTTGCTAGCTGAGTTGCCCTTGAACGAGTGAGTGGACCGGGTGCATTGATGCTATCAATTATTCTTTCAATCTGCACTTCATTGGCAATGCGAGGATGTACAGGGCGAAGACTTTGCTCTTGCTGATCATTGTCGTTATTAGAAGGAATGTCTTCACGCTGAGCATTGTCTTCATGTTGATCAGGTGCTGAGATGGTAAGTTCTTCTTCAGGATGAGCTTCAGAAGGTATTATTTCTCCAGTTCCCATTAGCTTGATTGATTCACTGGATGGAACTTCATCTAGCACATTTGGCAGTTGCTCTCTTTGTGAACCATTGGTCTCATCGAACCGCACATCCACTATTTCAACCATTTTGTAATGAAAGAGATTGAAGACTCTGTAGGAGTGCGAATCCTTTCCATATCCAAGCATAAAACCCTCATGTGCTTTTGGTGCAAACTTTGAGGTGTGATGTGGGTCCTTGATCCAGCACCTTGCGCCAAATACTCTGAAGTAACTGACATTTGGCTTCTTGCCAGTAAGGAGCTCATAAGATGTCTTGTTCAGAAGCTTGTGAAGATAAACACGATTGATTGTATGGCATGCAGTATCAATGGCTTCAGGCCAGAATTTTCTTGGGGTCTTGTATTCATCTAGCATCGTTCTGGCCATCTCAATGAGTGTTCTGTTCTTGCATTCGACGAAGCCATTCTGCTGTGGCGTGTACGGGGCCGAGAATTCATGTGTGATGCCCAAGATATCAAGATATGTATCAAGGCCAGTGTTCTTGAACTCAGTGCCATTGTCACTTCTGATGTGCTTTATCTTGGCGCCATAATTGTTCATAGCTTGATTGGCGAAGCGTCTGAAGACATCCTGCACTTCAGTCTTGTAAAGGATTATGTGCACCCAAGTATATCTAGAATAATCATCAACAATAACGAAGCCATAGAGGCAAGCAGTAGTAGTAAGAGTTGAGTAATGAGTGGGACCAAAAAGATCCATGTGAAGCAGTTCGAAGGGTCGAGTAGTGGTCATGATTGTCTTCGAGGGATGTTTGGCCCTCGTCATCTTCCCTGCTTCACAGGCACCGCATAAGTGATATTTCTTGAACTTGACGCCCTTGATGCCTATGACATGCTTCTTCTTTGCCAGAGTGTGGAGGTTCCTCATGCCAGCATGCCCAAGCCTCCGATGCCAGAGCCAGCATTCTAAAGCTTTTGCTAGAAGACATACGGCAAGCTGTGGTCCTGCTGAGAAATCTACTACGTACAGATCATCTTTTCGATATCCTTCAAACACTAGAGACTTGTCAGATTCCATTAGTACAAGGCAACGATATTTTCCAAATATTACGATCATGTTCAAATCGCAAAGCATTGAGACAGACATTAAGTTGAAGCCAAGGGATTCAATAAGCATGACTTTATCCATGTGTTGATTCCTTGATATTGCAACTCTACCTAGACCCAATACCTTACTTTTAACAGTGTTAGCAAATGTGATGTGGTTCTTGTCGGATGGACATAAGGTTGAGTCCATAAGAAGACTTCTTTTGCCAGTCATGTGATTTGTACACCCACTATCAATAATCCATTCTGAAGACGCTGGTGTCGTACCCTATAGTGCAGTTAGGGGGATAGGCTTCACCAAGAGCATTGTGAAGCAAAAACATTTGACGAACCAATAGGTTATGAAAGCTTAGATCCAGATTAGGACTAATAGGGAGAGTAGCAAGCGATTCAGGAACGAAGTACATAGTAAGACCATTCGGGCATTTGATCTTGCGCCCTACAAGATGTTTAAGGTCCCCAGCAATGGCGTCAGACGATTTTGGTTTTCTGCTGGAGACCTTTCCCTGCAAAAGAGAGTTAAGCTTTCTTAGCCACCCACATCTTCAAGGGTGGATGAGAAGCAATAAATCTAAGTGCAGCATCTGAGAATTTTGGCTTTGGAGCCCTAGCAAACAGTCTTGCAGGCGGACAATAGTACTCATAAGAATAAGCAGAATAGGTCTTGGTCTTATGAACATGGCGGTTTGATGAACCGCTCTCATATTCATATGCCTGAGTATGGTTTCCCTGCAAAACATTTGCGTTAGTGCGACTCAGGTGAGTCCTCTGTCTGTATGAAGCCTTTGGACCGTATGAAGCCTTTGGTCTGAGGTTTGTCTTCTTCACGTGAGGTGTCATGATGACATTCATAGGAAGATTCTCCAGACACCTTTTCGGAACCCAGATCTTCTTCATAGGCGGTCCATTCCTGCAGTTAGTACCAATGTACCTGGCAAACACTTCACCATTCTGATTCTTAAATAGTATATAGTTTGCATCAAAGGATTCATCAATGATAATGGGGTTAGCACAAGTGCAGCCAGATAGATTGGATGGGTCTGCTGAAGGTTCCTTTGCAGCAACCCACATGGTTTTGGGGTACTACTCAGGTTTCCAGTAAGAGCCATCAGCATTCATTTTCCTTACGAACCCAACACCTTCTTTCCTCGGGTTTCGATTCAGTATCTGCTTTTTGAGGACATCACATAGTGTCTGATGCCCTTTAAGACTTTTGTACATCCTTGTTTCAAGCAATGTCTTCAACCTAGCATTCTCATCAGCAATAGCAGTGGTATCCTCAGCAAAGGGGTTAGTTACCACATCAACAGTTGAAGATATCGCAACAGTAGTAGCAGTAGAACATTCAGCAACAGAAGTAGCATTATCATGCTCAATGCATTTAAGACATGGTGGTTCAAATCCTTCCTGAGCGGGACTGATCTGTTTGGCGCGAAGTGACTCGTTTTCCTTTTGAAGATCTTCATGAACCTCTCTCAATTTCTCAAGATCTTGCTTCCTTTGAAGATAATCATAGGAAAGCTTTTCATGAGTTGTTGAGAGAGTTTCATGACGACTTTCAAGTTCCTGATACTTAACATGAAGATTTTTTATGTCTTCAATTAAGGATTCAGATCGAGTCATTTCAGCACCTAAACGATCATCGCTTCTGTCTAACAGTTTTTGAATATGTTCCATAGCTTTCTGTTGTTCAGTTGCAATTTTAGCAAGTGTTTTGTAGCTGGGTTTTGAATCACAATCAGAGTCATTGTCACTAGGTGTTTGATAGTGAGTAGTGCGTGTGTTTACCTTGGCACTGCGTGCCATGAAGCAGTAGGTAGAAGCGGAGTAGTCCTTGTCATTTGCATCGGTGTCGGTGATGAGGTCATTGTCTTTAGTATTGAAGATAGACTTGGCAACGTATGCTGTAGCCAGACTTGCGACGCCTGAATCGGACTCCTCCTCAGACTCCACCTCCGCCTCCTCAGAAGCGGACTCCTCCTCTAAATCCATTTTCTTGCCAACAAACGCACGTGCCTTGCCAGATGAGCTCTTCTTGTGTGATGAAGACTTTGAGGAAGACTTGGAAGAAGACTTTGAGTATTTCTTCTTCTTCTTGTCGTCATAGTCATATTCCTTGCTCTTCTTCTTCTTTTTGTTCTCATTGTCCCACTGTGGACACTCAGAGATGAAGTGGCCAAGTTTCTTACACTTGTGACATGTTTTATTCTTGTAGTCATGAGCAGAAGCTTCATCATTCCTTGAGCTTGATCGGGAAGACTTTCTGAAACCTTTCTTCTTGGTGAATTTTTGGAACTTCTTCACAAGCATAGCAAGTTCGCTTCCAATCTCTTTGGGATCATCAGAACTGCTGTCAGATTCTTCTTCAGATGAGGAGATAGCTTTTTCCTTCAAGGCACGAGTTCGCCCATAGTTTGGACCGTAGATATCTCTTTTCTCAAAAAGCTAAAACTCATGTGTGTTGAGCCTCTCAAGTATGTCAGATGGATCAAGTGTCTTGAAATCAGGACGTTCTTGAATCATCAGGGCTAGGATGTCAAATGAACTATCAAGTGATCTCAGTAGTGTCTTGACGACTTCATGTTTGGTGATCTCAGTAGCGCCGAGGGCTTGAAGCTCATTTGTGATGTCAGTGAGTCGGTCAAATGTGTGCTGGACATTCTCATTGTCATTTCGCTTGAAGCGGTTGAAGAGGTTGCGAAGGACACTGATTCTCTGATCTCTCTGGGTTGAGATGCCTTCATTAACCTTGGAGAGCCAGTCCCAGACCAGCTTAGATGTCTTCAAAGCACTCACACGGCCATACTGTCCTTTGGTCAGGTGACCACAGATGATATTCTTGGCAGTAGAGTCCAGTTGAACAAATTTCTTCACATCAACAGTAGTGACACCTTCTCCAGCCTTGGGAACGCCGTTTTCGACGACATACCATAGGTCGACATCAATGGCTTCAAGATGCATGCGCATCTTATTCTTCCAGTAGGGATATTCAGTTCCATCGAAGACGGGGCACACAACGGAGACTTTAATTATCCCTGCAGTCGACATAGCTAAAACTCTAGGTGGTTAAACCGAATCACACAGAACAAGGGAGCACCTAGCTCTGATACCAATTGAAAGTGCGTTATATCGACTAGAGGGGGGGTGAATAGGTGATTTTTATGAAAGTCTTCAAAACATGGGAGTTATGAAGACAAGATAGAAATAAACCTAATACCCTGCAGCAGAAGGTAGACTACACTAGGCAAGCCATAGTCAAGTATTCAATAGAGTGAAAGCACAATGACTAATAGCAGCAATGTAGTAAGGATCAGGTAGGAAGATATTGTGAAGCCAGACAGAACACGCAGTCACTCAGTGAAGACAAAAGATAGTGCAAACATACAATGACTTAACAAGGAGTAACAGTAAGTAAAGGGAAGGGAAGATGAAACCAGTGACTCGTTGAAGACAATGATTTGTTGGACCAGTTCCAGTTGCTGTGACAACTGTACGTCTGGTTGGGGCGGCTAGGTATTTAAACCTTAGGACACACAGTCCCGGACACCCAGTCCTGAACACGCAGCTCAGGACACCCAGTCCTCACCGTATTCCCCTTGAGCTAAGGTCACACAGACCTCGCCCAATCACTCTGGTAAGTCTTCAAGGTAGACTCCCAAACCTTCACAGACTTCGTTCACCGGCAATCCACAATGTCTCTTGGATGCTCAGAACGCGATGCCTAACCGGCTGGAGGATGCACAGTCCTCAAGTGTAATAAGTCTTCAGATCACACAAACAAGAAGACTTAAGTGATGCCCAATTCTCTTTGGCTCTGGGTGGTTAGGGCTTTATCCTCGCAAGGAATTCTCTCTCAAAGGCTTCGAGGTGGGTTGCTCTCAAACGACAAAAGCCGTACTCTCAATCTGAGCAGCCAACCCTTTGTGGTTGTAGGGGGTGGGCTATTTATAGCCACTTGGCAACCCGACCTGATTTGTCCGAAATGACCCTGGGTCACTAAGGAACTGGCACGTGTTCCAACGGTTATATTTCAAACTCACACGGCAACTTTACTTGGGCTGCAAGCAAAGTTGACTTGTCTGACTCTGGACAAGATTCGCTCTCATAGTCTTCACTCGAAGACATAGGTTTTGTTTAGGCATCACTTCAGTCATTCTGACTGGTTCTCTTGGACTCCACTTAATAGTACGGTGGTTCCTATGACTCAACACAAAAGAAAAAGAACTACGAAAGATCTAAGTCTTCGAGCTCCATAGGCTTCATGTGGTGTCTTCTCTTGTCATAGTCTTCAATGTGAATATCTTCATATACCACCTTTGACTTCAATGTCTTCATACATTTTTAGGGGTCATCTTTGGTAGGAAAACCGAATCAATGAGGGACTTCTACCTGTGTTATCCTGCAATTCTCACAAACACATTAGTCCCTCAACTAGGTTTGTCGTCAATACTCTAAAACCAACTAGGGGTGGCACTAGATGCACTTACAATCTCCCCCTTTTCGGTGATTGATGACAAACTAGTTGAAGTTTTCAACGGGGAATATAATCTGTGAAATTGTAAAGGATAAGGAATTGTCTTCATAAGTTGCAAGGGATCCCCCTGAAGATGTGCATATAAGTAATTTGCTTTTGGAATGCAAATGCACATGGCAGGTTGTACTTGTGGAGATCCACTTCAACTTATGATGACAATCCATTATGCATGTGAAAGTATATGAAGATAATGACAATGCATAATGGAAAATGGACGTCTGCAGAATGATCTAAGTGCGGAATTTATCGTCGCACATGCGGAATTTATCATCGCAAAACAAAGTGGCAGATAAGTAGCAGACGACCATCGAGTTTAAGTGTTACAACTCAAAGAACCAAATGTAGCAAAACGAGAGTTGTAAGCACGAAGCAAAATATAAAGCACCCGCCCATATGGACCCGCTTGAAGACTATCAACCTCATATGCTTCTCCCCCTTTTGTCAGTAAGGACCAAAAAGGTTTGAAGACATAGAGCATCTACTCGTTCCCATGCGGAGTAGGTGAAGTAGCAGGGTCGTTGGTGGTGTTTGGCGGTGCTGAAGAGCTTGGAGCAGAGTTGACGCATGCTGAAGGAGGTGGCGGTGAAGTGGCATCGTCTTCATCCTCGATAACTCTGGCAGTCACTGTTGCAGCAGAGGAAGAGAACTCAGAGTCTTCAAGGGATGGAGTTCCTAGCAGCACAGCTCTTCGAGGAGGTGTGGAGTCAAACTTGAATCGCTCAATGAAGCCATCCTCTTGAAGATCATCTTCAGAGCACATCATCGTTAGCCCTTTCCATGTGCGGTGATAGGTTTCAGATGGCCACTCGTGCTAAAAACCAAGTGGTTCGCCTGACCCGGTGCCTCGATGTGCCCGGTCATACTGCTATGTTAGTCCGGGTAATGATCGAGACGGGTTAGCATTGGTATCCCGAAGACACTCTCGAAGAGCAATTCTGAGACTTTAATCAAAGCCAATATTTCTGCACCGTCAGGATATTTCCTTCTTATCCTGGATCTACCGAGCCCCACCACTGTTCCTATGGACTCGGGGTTACTGTTAAGATGGTTGTGCAGGATGCTGCCTATTCCATGATGACCATCATGGGAGTCCGGACTGGCCTGCTTCGGAACACCGACTTCCGTTATATGACAGCTTCACTCCCGGGAGCGCATGGGTATCTCCAGGCTATCTATGCTGACTCCACATGTGAGGACTCACTAACTCGCACCACTGCCTAGATGCTCGAGGATAAGGACCGAGAGAATCGGGCCTTGAGACTGGAGCTTTTCAATACCTGTGCTGATCATTGGGCCACTTTGACTCGGTTTGCACCTGCTGTGCAAGCTGGATGTATGGATACAAGGGATCTGTATCTTGTGAGATCGGCTCTACCAGACATGGTGGATTGGCGTGATGTGGGAGGCATCACCCCACCCCGTGGTCCCTGCAGGCCACCGTTTGTTGGTCCAAGACCTCATCCTAGCCCCTATGATCTACAAGCTCCTCAGGACCGTCTGTTCCCGGATGATCACGTTGAACTTCCAGGCTATGGAGGTGACTTCTATGAGGACTACTACGGAGCTGTCTGAGTTAGTAGTAGTATCACTAGTATTGTAATAGTTGTATTTCCACTGTCCTGCGTGACTTGTGGAATATGACTTAGTGTGTAATCAATTCCGGAGGTGTAGAAAAATAATGTATAGGAGCTTGGAATGCCTCCGATGAGATGTAACGTCTTTCATCATAGTTGTACTGTAGCCTGGGCTTGTACTAAACCATGTATGGTGTGTATGACCCTTGGTATATATATGGCAGTTCTATATTACCATGTCATACAGATGAACATCTCTGCATTCCGTGTTATCCGTTACATTCTGCACTTCCTTGCTAAGTTGTGCCATCCTTATCTAAACCGTTGTCTTGTTTTCTCCTAGGATGGTCAACATCTGTAGCAACCCTGCTGCCCCGGAGCAGGGGGAAGCCAGTGCAGTTAGGGGTGAAAATCTACCTCACCCGCCTTCTCTAGCCGAAGTGATGCTGGAGGCGGAAAGAAACAAGAGTGAGACTAACCGCTTGCTGGAGCGGATTGAGCAGAACACTGCACGCCATCAGCGAAATGACTTGGTGTCAATCAATGACTTCATCAAGTTGTACCCACCAAAGTTTAACCATTTCGTCGAGCCCCTCGACGCGGATGACTAGCTTCGCAACATCACCCACAAGCTACGTTCTGCCAACGTAGCCGAAGCTGCTAAGGTTACTTATGCTGCCTATCACCTCGAAGGCCCTGCTAGCCTTTGGTGGGAAAATTTTGAAGCTATGCGCCCGGTCGGCCAAATCACTACTTGGGCTGAATTCAGTGAGGCTTTCCGTGAGCATCACATCCCGGAAGGTCTCATAGATCGCAAGAGGGAAGAGTTCTGCAATTTCACCCAAGGAAAACTGACCGTGGATGCATATAGTCGTGAATTTGGGAATCTGGACGATATGCTCCTGAAGAGGTATCCACCGACGCTAAGAAGCAGGCAAGGTTCCGCAAGGGACTTAGCCCTGAGCTTCACCGCGATCTTCGTCTGCACGAGTGCACCTCCTTTTAGAAGTTGGTCAATAAAGCCATCAGTGCTGAGACAGGGCAGTCTGACTATGACGCTTCACGCAAGCACTCTCGTGATTTTGGCTCTTCATCCGGCTCTGGATCTCAGAAGCGCCGGGTGTGGATTCCAAGCACGGCACTGGCACCCAGGTTCATTCCGAGGCCATCCTTTGAGGCGCCTCGCCCCAACCAGTAGTTTGCACCGTCCAAGCCCTATGGTGGCCCCGCTGCTAATGCTGCTCCACGCCCCAATGTTGTGACATGTTTCAAGTGTGGAGAGTCGGGTCACTATAGTCGAGAGTGTCCCCAGAACAACAACCCCAGTCAGTTTGGAAAGTCCGTTGGTCGTGGTAAGCCAGCGGGAAAGGCATTCTACGCCAAGCCGGTCACCACTGCACGTGGCCATGTCAACTATGTCTCAGCCGAGGAGGCTCATGAGGATCCTAATGTCGTCCTTGGTACGCTCCTTGTTAATTGCCATCTGGCATCTGTCCTTTTTGATACTGGAGCATCTCATTCATTCATATCTGAGAGCTATGCTCGATTGCATAACACAACATTCTGTGACATGCCCATTTCCATGGTAATTCAAACTCCGGGTTCCAAATGGCAAACTTCTAGAGTAAGCCATGGGAACAAAATTCTTGTCGATAGACTTGTCTTTCTTGCATCTTTAATAGCTCTCAAGTCCTCGGACATAAACATCATCTTGGGTATGGACTGGATGTCAACTCATTACACTAAGATTGATTGTGCCACTAGAACCGTTCAACTTACTCACCCATCGGGCAAGACAGTCAATGTCTTAACTCGAGTGGCCAAGTGCCAGCTTTACTCCCTAAATGCCAACCCCCTTCCAGACCTTGAAGATATTCCGGTAGTCCGGGACTTTCCGGATGTCTTTCCAGAAGAACTGCCAGGTGTTCCACCTGACAGGGATGTCGAGTTTGTAATAGACCTTGTTCCAGGAACCGTTCCAATTTCTAGAAGACCCTATAAGATGGCACCCTTAGAACTAGCCGAGCTTAAGAACCAACTCGATGAGTCCTTGAAAAAGGGTTTCATCCGTCCTAGTTCCTCTCCTTGGGCTTGCCCCGTCCTCTTCGTCAAGAAGAAGGATGGAACGGATCGGATGGTTGTAGATTACCGACCTGTCAACTTGGTCACCATCAAGAACAAGTATCTGCTTCCCAGGATCAACGATCTGTATGATCAGCTCGCTGGATCCTCAGTCTTTTCCAAGATGAATTTGAGGTGGGGCTACCATCAAATCAAAATCAGAAATGGGGACATTCCCAAAACGGCCTGTGTTACTCGTTATGGCCAATACGAGTACACCATTATGTCCTTTAGTCTAACCAATGCCCCAGCCACCTTCTCTCGGTTAATGAACTCGGTCTTCATGGAGTATTTGGTTAAATTCGTCGTAGTGTACCTCGATGACATACTCATCAACTCCAAGAATGAAGAGGAACATGCCGCACATCTAAGCCTAGTATTGACGAAACTTTGAGAGCATCGCCTTTATGCCAAATTCTCCAAGTGTGAATTTTGGTTGCCAGAAGTGACCTCTCTAGGCCATGTAATCTCTGGTAAGGGTATTGCTGTCAATCCCGAGTGAGTTCAAGCCGTCCTTGATTGGACTCCACCTGAGACGGTCAAGCAAGTTCGGAGCTTCCTTGGCTTAGCGAGCTATTGCCGCCGCTTCGTCGAGAATTTCTCCAAGGTTGCTAAACCTCTAACTGAACTCCTCAAGAAAGATAAAAAGTTCGAGTGGACCCCACAGTGCGAGTTCAACTTTCAGGAACTGAAAAGACGCCTGACATCTGCACCCATACTTGTACCACCATATTTCTCCAAGGACTTTATTATCTATTGTGATGCCTCACGACAAGGACTAGGTTGCATACTCATGCAAGATCGTCAGGTAATTGCCTATGCTTCATGGCAATTACACCCACATGAGGAAATTTATCCCACACATGATCTAGAGCTTGCATCTGTAGTCCATGCACTTAAAACTTGGCGACATTACCTCCTCGGTAATCGTTGCGAGATCTTCACCGATCACCAAAGTTTGAAATATATCTTCACCCAACCGGATTTGAATCTTAGGCAACAATGTTGGGTCGAGTTGATCTCGGATTACGACTTAGGAATAACTTACACCCCGGGCAAAGCCAATATCATGGCTGATGCGCTAAGTCATAAATCTTATTGTAACAACCTGATGTTACAACAAAGTCAACCACTTCTCCATGAGGAATTTCGTAAGCTTAATCTTCACATTGTTCCTCGAGGATTCCTATCCACCCTGGTGGCGCAGCCTAACCTTACAGATCAAATTATAACTGCCCAGAAACAAGATAAGGGCATATCCCGGATTAAGGAAAACCGCTTGGTGGTTCTTCCATGGATGAGTGAGGTGTTGTCTTCTTCGAGAACCGCTTGGTGGTTCCCAAGAAACAACATTTACGCTAGTTGATTCTTAAGGAAGCTCATGACTCCCCTCTCACCATTCATCCCGGTAGTACCAAGATGTATCAAGACCTACGCTAGAGGTTTTGGTGGACTAGGATGAAGAGAGAAATTGCTCAATACATTGCTAGCTGCAACATCTGTCGTCGTGTTAAAGCAGAGCATCAACGGCCGGCTGGTACCCTTCAACCTTTGGCTATTCCTGAGTGGAAATGGGATAAAATCAGTATGGATTTCATTACTGGGTTTCCCAAGACCAAGAGAGGGAATAATGCCAGCTTCGTCGTGATCAACTGTCTTTCCAAAGTAGCCCATTTCCTACCTGTTCGTGAGAGTATCACCGCTAGCCAGCTAGCTAATTTATACATCTCCCGAATAGTGTCTCTTCATGGTGTCCCATTGGAAATTAACTCAGACCGTGGGAGTCTCTTCACCTCTCAATTTTGGGAAAGTTTCCAAAATGCTATGGGAACTCGTCTCTCTTTTAGCACCGCCTTCCATCCTCAATCAAGTGGTCAATAGAGCGAGTCAATCAAATTCTGGAAGATATGCTCCGAGCTTCTGTCATCTCATTCGGAATGGGTTGGGAGAAATGCCTTCCATTAGCGGAGTTTGCTTATAACAATAGTTATCAAGCTAGCTTGGGCAAAGCTCCTTTCGAAGTTCTCTATGGACAAAAATGTCGAACGCCTCTTAACTGGTCTGAAACCGGGGAAAGACAACTCTTTGGCCCGGATATGATCCAGGAAGCAGAAGAGCAGGTTCGCGTTATTCGTGAGAAATTGAAAATGGCCCAATCTCGCTAAAAGAGTCAATACGACCGCAAGCATAAGCCTATGTCTTATGAAGTTGGCGAGAAGGCTTACCTTCGGGTTACACCTTTGAAGGGAACCCATCGATTCGGTATCAAAGGCAAGTTGGCTCCTCGTTACATTGGACCATTTCGCATTCTTGCCAAACGAGGGGAAGTTGCCTACCAGTTGGAACTACCTCCGCATCTTTCCAAAGTTCATGATGTCTTCCACGTTTCTCAACTCAGGCGTTGCTTCTCGGATCCTATCCGTGGAGTGGACCACGAAACGCTTGATCTACAAGATAACCTCTCATATCGAGAATGTCTGGTTTGTATCCTTGATCAAGCCAAGCGTACCACTCGACGCCATAATATCAAGTTTCTCAAGGTTCAATGGTCACACCATTCCGAGAAAGAAGCCACTTGGGAAAGGGAGGATCGTCTTCGACTCGAGTACCCCACCTTCTTCCCGGAGGATCCTAAATCTCGGGACAAGATTCTTTTAAGTGGGGGTGAGTTGTCACACCCTAGCTGGTTCATGCATTAGAATGTTGCATCATGTCTACTTTTACAGAAACTTGAAATGGGGATGACAGAACCCCCAGCACCCCCCCTGGAAACAACTAGGGTTTACTAAAATTATTTTCAATGAACCCAAAATTCCCTTCACAAAATGTTCTCGATTTAAGTGAGGGCTGTTAGGAATAATCCTAACAGAGTCCACAATTATTTTCAGGATTTTAGCAAGTGCCTAAGTATTTTTAATAAAGCCCTAAAGTTACAGAAAAATAGAAAAAGAAAACAAACAGGAAAGAGAGGAAGAGAAAGCTTACCTGGCGCCCACCCAGCAGGCCCACCTGCCGGCCCAGCCCAGCCAACGCTCCAGCGAGCTGCTTGGCTTGGCCAGGCAGGCAGGCAGCTGCTCGACGCCGGCACCAGCGCGTGCCGCGCAGCTGCCCACCGCCCTGCTTCCTCCCCTCGCCGCTCTGCTGGCCTGGACGACCTCCACGTCGCACACTGAACCCCCTAGACACGTCCATTCCCACCTGCCTCTCTCCCTCGCTCCCCTCCGCCATGGCCAACGCAGCCGTCGCCGTAACCGTGCCCACTGTCGTCAACGCGCAGCTCCACCGTGTCCTAAAGCTCCGTCACTCCTCCTCGATCCTCCCACTGAGCCACGCCCCGCCGGAGGCCCCCGAGCATCTTCACCGAGCTCGTCTTCAACCTCCTGCCGGCCAGATCGCCTCCGCCGCCCTGCTTGCTTCGGCTCGTCTCCGACCTCGCCGTCAACTCCGTCGAAACCGCCGTGAGCTTAGCCACCTCCCTATCCTCTCCGCTCTCCTTCTTGTGCACCACAACAAGCACACGGAGTTCACCCACACACGCCGCCGCGGAGCTCGTCGTCGACGAGGCTCCGGCCATGCCACGGCCACGCCACTTAGTCCACTAACTTCACCACATCCCCAGGATCACAACGCACCACGCTCGTGCCTCGCCTTGCCTCCTAGCGATGAGTCCAAGCTCACCCGAGCTCCGGCCGCTGCCAAACTCATTGTCGGCGCCGTTTCCGGCGACCCCGAGCCCAACCACCTGCACCAACCACAGCGGCTCGCTCCCAGCTATCCATAGAGCCCAACGGCGCCCCGAACAGTGCCCTGTAGGTGAAACCCGCACATGCACCGCCGTGTTTGGCCTCACCGGCGGCTAAACACCGGCGAGTTGACCCTGCTGACCCCGTTTGACCACGGGTGGGCCCAGTTTGACCCCCCTGGGCCAATGACAGGTAGGGCCCAGCCCTGCTGACTAATCAGGATTAGTATTAACTAATATCTACTAAAACTAATCACACTGACACGCGGGACCCACTATCAGGTTTGACCTGGACCATCCCATTGACCACTGACGTCACCCTGACGCACTTCTGACGCAATAACTAATTTCTGGATTTATTTTTATACAGAAAATTCCAGAAATTGTTGCAAACTTCAAAAATTCATAGAAATTATTTTGTAACTCCAATGCAAAGATTTATATATGAATTTCGATCAGAAAAATTCAATCTATCCATTGGTAACGGTTTCATGCATGACAGAACAAGTTAACCTTGCTGTTTAAGCAAAATAAGATAATGCACTAAAATGGCTATGTTAAATGAACTAACATATGAATCTTTGATTCAAATGAGTTCGTTCCTTTCTGTTTTAGCTTGCATTAGGCCAAGACACATTCATATTGCCATGTCATAGCAGGCATCATATTGTTGCATATCGTCATGTGTTGATTATGTTCGGTGTGTTTTTCGTGGTAGGTTCTGTCTCCGAGGATAACCCCGAATATCCGTCTGAAGGGCAGTACCCTACTACCACTACATCAGGCAAGCAACCCATTGATCATTCCGATACAAACCCATGTTCTTGCTTCTCCTCTTGTTTACTGCATTAAGACAACGCGATTCAAACTACTGTGTGTTGCGGTAGTTGAACCCACTTCCTTTGCATGACCTGTCATTGCCACAGTAACTACATGAAACCCACTAGCATGTGTAGGAGTTGATTGAGCCATATTTGTGTTCCTACCATGCTATGCCTGCTATGCTTAGAGTTGTGTCAGGTCTAGTTCATCTGGGTGATGGGCTAGAGTGAAATGATTATGTCGGTAATGTGAGGGATGTGTTGAACATGTCTTGGTAAAGGTATCGATGAGAGGCCATGTAGGAGTACATGGTGGCTTGTTTCATTGAGGCCGTCCATAAGAACTGAGATCTGTATGCGTGATTTCAGATTCAGCTACTACCACACATTGGGCCCTGAAATATGACCCCGCTTGAGTTACTGACCCCTCTCGTCCTCTGTCCAGGAGTTGCAACTAGTTTCTGGTGTTTGTAGGTTATGTGTTGGCGGCCGTGCATAGCGCTGACCCTAGGGGTAGGCTATGATGCGGTAGATACACCATGGCACGGTGTACCGAGTCGCCCGTTTGGTGTCTCGGGAACCCTGCAAACATCGTTTGGGGCCGTTGAGGACACCCCGGCCGGATTTCCTTGCGGATGGAACCTGAATAGGCGATAAACCTGGACTAGAGACTTGTGCAGTTAGTCAGGTCATGGTCTACACCCACGTCGGTTTTCGCTTGAAGTCTGCCGAGCATATGTCGTGTGCAGACGCTAAGTGGTGGAAACATGTGTGATGAAGTACACCCCTGCAGGGTGTAAAACTATTCGAATAGCCGCGTCCGCGGTAAAGGACTACTTGGTTGCCTATACAGTTCATAGACAAGTTAATGGATACTACTTAAAGACTCAAGATAAGTGTGAGTACCGAGGATGGCCCTCTCGTAGGATGACATGGGAGGATCCCCGATGGAGTATTATGTTGGTGATTAGTGGACTCGTGTGCGAAAACTATTTTACTAGTGGAGACTCGTAGGATAGCTTAGCCAAGAGTCAAAGCTTGCTTGCTGCAATAACTCCACCACCTTCTTGAGAATGAGCATGTATAGTAGGTTCTGATGTAAGACTTGCTGAGTACCTTTGTACTCATGTTTGCTTAATTACTGTTTTCAGACGACAACACCGTCCCCTCCGATGGGTTCTACGTAGACCTTGATGTCGACGAGTGACTAGCCACCCAGGTGGTGGTCCAAGCCTTGGAAGGGCCCTCTATAGATAAATAGGCTTCTTCAAGCCTTTTTCCTTTCTAGTGTATGTACTCAGACTAAGTTGCTTCCGCATGTGCTTGTATGCTTGTATGACTTGAGTGTTGGGTCGTGTGACCCCTACCTGTACGAATATGTTATGTATGGCTCCTCGGAGCCTTTTAAATAAAGTACTTGAGTTGTAGAGTTTTGTTGTGATGCCATGTTGTATGTACTCATATCGGGCATATTGTGTGTATGATTGAAATGCTTGGTATGAGTGGGATCCGACAATCCAGTTGTTTATCCTTGGCAACCTCTCATATGGGGAAATGTAGTCTAGTGCTTCCTGAGCGATAGTAGTCCGCTACAGCCCGGTTCACCGGAGTCCTGCTAGCCCAGCACTACTGCTCTGGACACTTGACTGGCCGGCATGTGTTTCACTCCGTTCATGTGTCTGTCCCTTCGGGAAAATGTCACGCGGTGACATCGGGAGTCCTGCCTAGCCTGCTACAGCCCGGGTTCCCCGGAGTCCAGTTAGCCCAGTGCTAGAACCTGGATTCACACGCTGATGACCGACATGCTCGATGTGATTCATGTATGCCTGTCTCCATAGGTCTGTGTCGCTTTGGGTTCACGACTAGCCATGTCAGCCCGGGTTCTCTGTCATATGGATGCTAGCGACACTATCATATACGTGAACCAAAAGGCGCAAACGGTCCCGGGCCATGGTAAGGCGACACTCGTGGGGATACCGTGTGTGAGGCCGCAATGTGATATGAGGTGTTACCGGCTAGATCGATGTGACTTGGAATCGGGGTCCTGACACCTGGAGACTGGATCCGGACAAGATTGGAGATTCGAAGCACCTCACCTGGGCTTTGGTTGTTAGAACTCGAGGCGGGGAAGGATTCGATTGAGCACAGGAGGGAAAAAGTAAAAGCCTTGTCCCTTTATAAAGAGGGTGAATATCAAGCGTCCTCCTCGTAGCCGGTAGGGACTTGCCTAAAATCTAGGAGTCCTAGGCGCGGTTGGGTTACCCACGACCGTATTGATGAGAATCCCGTAATAAGACGTGTCAAGAAACTGCCTCGCGTTATGTGCAGGGCTAGTTAAAAAACGGTTCGAATAACCATCGAGCCATGGCATGATGTCATGTTGCCAAAACGTGTCAGCATATTAGATTTGTGGAAATATTATTCTCTCTACGGTGGTATGTGGAACTTATTTTGCAGGGTCGGACACTATCCTTTTATTCGAACTCTTCTGTGGTGTATCCGGAGGAGGAACCCGCCTTGCAATGCCGAAGACAAGACTGCACGCTGGACTCATCGCCATTGAAGCCTAGTTCAGGGGCTACTGAGGGAGTCCTGGATTAGGGGGTCTCCGAATAGCCGACTATATCCTTTGACCGGACTGTTGGACTATGAAGATACAAGATTGAAGATTTTGTCTCGTGTCCGGATGGGACTCTACTTGGTGTGGAAGGCAAGCTAGGCAGTACGGATATGGATATCTCCTCCTTTGGAACCGACCTTGTGTAACCCTAACCCCTTCCAGTGTCTATATAAACCGGAGGGTTTTAGTCCGTAGAAAATCAGACAATCATACCATAGGCTAGCTTCTAGGGTTTAGCCTCTCTGATCTCGTGGTAGATCAACTCTTGTAATACCCATATCATCAAGAATAAATCGAGTAGGACGTAGGGTTTTACCTCCATCAAGAGGGCCCGAACCTGGGTAAAACATCGTGTCCCCTGCCTCCTGTTACCATCCGCTTTAGACACACAGTTCGGGACCCCCTATTCGAAATCCGCCGGTTTTGACACCAACATCTCCCAACACAGCACTCCTAAGAATACTAAGGTCAGGGACACACATGTGACATGCTTCATCCTTACCATTAATGCATCTACCTATGAAGAGAGCAAAGTAATGTATAGCAGGAAAATGAATGCTCCCTATGGTAGCTTGTGTTATATCTCTAGATTCCCCCACAGTTATGTTACCAAGAAAATCTCTAAATTCAGATTTTCCAGGATCCCTTATACTACCCCATTGTGGAAGTTTGCAAGTAGTGGTAAAATCCTCTAAGTCCATAGTGTAAGAATTATCATAAAGATCAAACAGGACAGTTGGAGGATTATGTGAAGATGAAAATTCAAACCTCCTGACAAAGGAACTTGTGAGATTGTGATATTGGCTGCACTTCTCTTCCTCGAAGCTCACAAGATCAGCGTTACGCAAATATGCGTTAACTTCTTCTTTAATTCCCGCTCGATCCATAAAGTTCTCAGAAGGCCATCCACAAGGACGAACTGGAGCGTCTCTTGGTGGCTCATCATCAGCATCACGCATTACAAGCATGGGTCCCTGCTTCCTTGAAGAACCACCTTGGAACATTTTCCTAATCATATTTCTTCCTTTGAAAAATTTCTGAAATTTTTAGTAACTTCAAAATAAAAGTAAACCAAACTCAATAATATTGATAGTAACTATTCCTACAAGTGCCTTGAGCCTATATCATGCATCAAAACTACTTTTGACCATATAAATTTGACATGCAAGCATAAGAACTGTGTCACCTAAGCAGCAAAAATTTGTAATGAATAAAGCACTAGAACAAAAACTAATTGGATCAATGGAGGAGTCACATACCAAGGAACAATCTCCCCAAGCAGTTTGTGAGAGGTGCTTTGAGCAAGGAGATCGAAAATAGTAGCAAAACAAGCTTGGAGTCGGGTTTGAGCTGGTTATTCGTGTTTGGGGGAGGAAGAAGAAGTGTATGGGTGAAAGGATAAGTAGAGGAGGGCCACCGTGGGCCCATGAGGCAGGGGCGCGCCCAAGGGGTAGGGCGTGCCCTCCACCCTCGGGGGCAGGTGGTTGACCCCCCTACTGTGTTCTCAGTGCAAAATATTCTCATATATTCTGAAAAAATCATATTAAAATTTCAGGGCATTTGGAGAACTTTTATTTTCGGGGTATTTTTATATTGCATGGATAATCAGATAATAGACAGAAAAAATACTATTTTTATTTAATATAAATAACAGAAAGTAAAAGGAGGGTACAGAGAGTTGTGCCTTCTAGTTTCATCCATCTCATGATCATCAAAAGGAATCCACTACCAGGGTTGATCAAGTCTTGTTAACGAACTCATTCCGAATAACATGGAACCGGAGAAATTTTGAATAACACTATGTTACCTCAACGGGGATATGCACATCCCCAATAATAAGAATATCATATTTCTTGTTGACAGTAGGAAGAGGAAATTCAAAACCTCCAAATATAATCGATGGAATTTTTCCAATAGAGTTAATACTATGAACTTGAGGTTGTTTCCTCGAAAAGTGTACCGTATGCTCATTACCATTAACATGAAAAGTGGCATTGCCTTTAGTGCAATCAATAACAGCCCCTATAGTATTCAAAAAGGGTCTTCCAAGAATAATAGACATACTATCATCCTCCGGAATATCAAGAATAACAAAGTCCGTTAAAATAGAAACGTTTGCAACTACAACAGGCACATCCTCACAAATACTGACAGGTATAGCAGTTGATTAACAGCCATTTGCAAAGATATTTCAGTAGGTGTCAACTTATTCAAATCAAGTCTACGATATAAAGAGAGAGGCATAACACTAACACCGGCTCACATAAAGCAGTTTTAACATATTTTCTTTTAATGGAGCATGGTATAGTGGGTACTCCTGGATCTCCAAGTTTCTTTGGTATTCCACCCTTAAAAGTATAATTAGCAAGCATGGTGGAAATTTCAGTTTCCGGTATCTTTCTTTTATTTGTAACAATTTCCTTCATGTACTTAGCATAAGGATTCATTTTGAGCATATCAGTTAATCGCATACGCAAAAAGATAGGTCTAATCATTTCAGCAAAGCGCTCAAAATCCTCATCATCCTTTTTCTTGGATGGTTTGGGAGGAAAAGGCATGGGTTTTTGAACCCAAGGCTCTCTTTCTTTACCATGTTTCCTAGCAACAAAGTCTTTCTTATCATAATGTTGATTCTTTGATTGTGGGTTATCAAGATCAACATCAGCTTCAATTTCTATATCATTATCATTACTAGGTTGAGCATCACCATTAACATTATTATTAACATTATCACTAGTTTCAGGTTCATTACCAGATTGTGTTTCAGCATCAGAAATAGAAATATCATTTGGATTCTCAGGTGTTTCAACAATAGGATCACTAGAAGCATGCAAAGTCCTATCATTTTTCTTTTTCTTCTTTTTAGACGAACTAGGTGCATCTATATTATTTCTCTGAGTATCTTCCTCAATTCTTTTAAGATGGCCTTCAGGATACAAAGGTTCCTGAGTCATTCTACCACCTCTAGTCATAACTCTAACAGCATTATCATTATCCTTACTATTCAATTCATTGAGCAAATCATTTTGAGCCTTAAGTACTTGTTCTACTTGAGTGGTAACTAGAGAAGCATGTTTACTAATAAGTTTAAGTTCACCTTTAACATTAGCCATATAATCACCCAAGTGTTCAAGCATATTTGAATTGTATTTCAATTGTCTACCAAAATAAGCATTAAAATATTCTTACTTAGCCATAAATCTATCAAACTCATCTAAACATGTGCTAGCAAATTTAGTAAATGGGATTTCAACTTTATCATATCTATAGAGAGAATTTACCTTTACTACCTGTGTCGGGTTATCAAGACCATGATTTTCTTCAATAGGTGAAGGATTAAGATCATATGTTTCTTCAACAGGCGGTAAATTAAGACCATGTATTTCTTCAATAGGAGGTAAATTCTTAACATCTTCGTCTTTAATACCTTTTTCTTTCATAGATTTCTTTGCCTCTTGCATATATATCTTCAGGACTGAGAAATAGAATACCCCACTTCTTCGGAGTTGGTTTAGGAATAGGCTCAGGAACTGGCTCTGGAGGTGTCCAATTATTTTCATTTGCCAACATATTATTCAATAGAATTTCAGCTTCATCCGGTGTTCTTTCCCTGAAAACAGAACCAGCACAACTATCCAGGTAATCTCTGGAGGCATCGATTAGTCCATTATAAAAGATATCAAGTATTTCATTTTTCTTAAGAGGATGATCAGGCAAAGCATTAAGTAATTGGAGAAGCCTCCCCCAAGCTTGTGGGAGACTCTCTTCTTCAATTTGCACAAAATTATATATATCCCTTAAAGCAGCTTGTTTCTTATGAGCGGGGAAATATTTAGCAGAGAAGTAATAAATCTTATCCTGGGGACGATGCACACAACCAGTATCAAGAGAATTAAACCATATCTTAGCATCACCTTTTAATGAGAACGGAAATATTTTAAGGATATGAAAGTAACGAGTTCTCTCATCTTTAGTGAACAGGGTGGCTATATCATTCAGTTTAGTAAGATGTGCCACAACAGTTTCAGATTCATAACCATGAAAAGGATCAGATTCAACCAAAGTAATTATATTAGGATCAACAGAGAATTCATAATCCTTATCAGTAACACAGATAGCTGAAGTAGCAAATGCAGGGTCAGGTTTCATTCTAGCATTTAGAGATTTCTTATTCCACTTAGCTAATAACCTTTTGAGTTCATATCTATCTTTGCAAGATAAAATAGCTAAAGAAGCTTCTTGATCAAAAACATAACCCTTAGGAATAACAAGTGATTCTTCATCATCACTTTCATCAGTATTATCAGATTCAATATTTTCAATCTCTCTAGCCCTAGCAAGTTGTTCTTCAAGAAATTCACCAAGTGGCACAGTAGTATCAAGCATAGAAGTAGTTTCATCATAAGTATCATGTATAGTAGAAGTGGCATCATTGATAACATGCGACATATCAGAACGAATAGCAGAAGCAGGTTTAGGTGTCGCAAGCTTACTCAAAACAGAAGGTGAATCAAGTGCAGAGCTAGATGGCAGTTCCTTACCTCCCCTCGTAGTTGAGGGATAGATCATGGTTTTTGGATCTCTCAAGTTCTTCATAATGATAAGCAGATATATATCCCAAGTGACTCAAAGAATAGAGCCATGCTCCCCGGCAACGGCACCCGAAAATAGTCTTGGTAACCCACAAGTATAGGGGATCGCAACAGTTTTCGAGGGTAGAGTATTCAACCCAAATTTATTGATTCGACACAAGGGGAGCCAAAGAATATTCTCAAGTATTAGTAGTTGAGTTATCAATTCAACCACACCTGGAAACTTAATATCTGCAGCAAAGTGTTTAGTAGCAAAGTAATATGACAGTAGTGGTAACATTAGCTAAAGGTAACAGTAGTAAAAGTAGTGTTTTTGGTATTTTGTAGTGATGATAGCAATAGCAATGGAAAAGTAAATAAGCAAAGAACAATATATGGAAAGCTCATAGGCAATGGATCGGTGATGGAGAATTATGCCGGATGTGGTTCATCATGTAACAGTCATAACCTAGGGTGACATAGGACTAGCTGCAGTTCATCAATGTAATGTAGGCATGTATTCCGAATATAGTCATACATGCTTATGGAAAAGAACTTGCATGACATCTTTTGTCCTACATTCCCGTGGCAGCAGGGTCCTTACGGAAACTAAGGGATATTAAGGCCTCCTTTTAATAGAGTACCGGAACAAAGCATTAACACATAGTGAATACATGAACTCCTCAAACTACGGTCATCACCGGTAAGTATCCCGATTATTGTCACTTCGGGGCTAACGGATCATAACACATAATAGGTGACTATAGACTTGCAAGATAGGATCAAGAACTCTCATATATTGATGAAAACATAATAGGTTCAGATCTGAAATCATGGCATTCGGGCCCTAGTGACAAGCATTAAGCATAGCAAAGTCATAGCAACATCAATCTCAGAACATAGTGGATACTAGGGATCAAACCCTAACAAAACTAACTCGATTACATGATAAATCTCATCCAACCCATCACCGTCCAGCAAGCCTATGATGGAATTACTCACGCACGGCGGTGAGCATCATGAAATTGGTGATGGAGGATGGTTGAAGATGATGATGGCGACGGATTCCCCTCTCCGGAGCCCCGAACGGACTCCAGATCAGCCCTCCCGAGAGGTTTTAGGGCTTGGCAGTGGCTCCGTATCGTAAAACGCGATGAATCCTTCTCTCTATTTTTTCTCCCCAAAACACAATATATAGAGTTGGAGTTGGAGTCGGAGGAGCACCAGGGGGCCCACGAGGTAGTGGGGCGCGCCCTAGAGGGGCAGGCGTGCCCCCACCCTCGTGGACAGGTGGTGGGCCCCCTGGCCTTCATCTTTTATAGGTATTGTTTATATTTTCCAAAAAGTTGCTCCGTGAAGTTTGAGGTCATTCCGAGAACGTTTGTTTCTGCACATAAATAACACCATGGTAATTCTGCTGAAAACAACGTTAGTCCGGGTTAGTTCCATTCAAATCATGCAAGTTAGAGTCCAAAACAAGGGCAAAAGTGTTTGGAAAAGTAGATACGACGGAGACGTATCACTGGAATCACGAGACCCTACCTCAAGGCGGGTTGCGCCTGGTCTTGAGTCTTGGTGACTGTATGTCTCTGCAAGGCGGCTAGATGCAAGCACTCTACGTCCTCAGGTCCCGGCCCTCGAGCGAGCTCAGCCGCTGCTGGTATGCCAGGTCGCGATGCCGTGGTCAAGGCCAGGGGGTGAGGGCTGGAGAGCTAGTAAGAGCTCCTGAGTCGCGATGCTCAGGAGCCCCCTTTCAACATGCAAGCAAATTGCATAGGGCGGACGGACCCGTGGCGGGCGGTGATCGAGCAGGCGATAGTAGTTGACAGGTTAAGCATGAAGAGCAGATCGACTGGGATAAATGCAGGAAGATACATGCCACTGGGTCTGGCCCGAGCAGCACGGGGATGATGCAGCCCGAGGGGCGCCCCCAACAAGGTAAGCTAGAGACATAATAAGAAGGGATACATGTCACACGGACGGACCCACATGGCCTGGGAATAATGCAGCCCGAGGGGCGCTCCCAGCTTAAATGAACTTGGAAGATGTCACCTGGTTCTGTAGACGAAGTAGAGTTGGTGCAGCTGAAGCCACACGCTGAAGGAACGGCTCCTCATGAGCCACCGGGACCCAGAGCCTCGGGAGGCTCTGGGGGCTCAGGAGGTTCCCTGAAGACCGTCGCCATCTCCTCTAGAACGGCGTGGAACCTAACCTCCTGAGCCGCTAGGACTTGCCGCATGTTGCGCTGATAGGCCGACGCCACACTCGGCAAGCCGAAGGGCATGTGAACGCAACTATGTGGTGGACCCTCATAGCAGCCTGCACGCGATGGCCACAAGCGTTCCTGAGATGCGGCACTATTGAGCCCTGGGATGTCGACGCAGGCGCGCAGTTCAGCACCCTCGCCTGGATGGTGAGCCACACTCCGTGAGCGGCTGTCGCCACGCATGGCTCTCGCGTCTTGTAGCTCTTGGGTGGTCTTGGTGATGAACTCCTGGGTGGTGGGCACTCCTTGCCCTGTGCTCTCCTGAGGAGAGCGCGCCGTGAAGCACGCTTCCAAATGGTGCCGAAGCGCCTCCCTCGTGAGATTGGCAAGGTCCGAGGCTCTCTAGAAGAGAGCCCTCGAGCCCTGCCCGAGGAGGGCGTCGGGCGTGCTTTCCTATGCGGTGGAGGGAGGTGCCCCTAGAGCGGGCGCTGATCCTGACGAGGCTCCTGAGACGATGCCATCTTCTTGGGGTCCTGCGCGGCGCGACAGCTTCTTCTTGGGCATGGTCTCCGGAGGGCCTTCACTTCTGCTGTCAGGGTTGTTGATCGCAACGGCTTGGAAGGCGCCACTACAAAAAAAAGACACATCCATGACATTTTGGGCCGAACGAATTTTTTTTCTGTCATACATATGACACTTCTATGACGATAATTGTGACAAAACCTGGTATCATCATAGATGTGGTGGGCTCCTACTTCTATGACAAAATATCATGACAGAAAATGGGCTTTTCGTCCTGGGCGGGCCGGAGACGCAGCTGCATGACATTCTTTGGGCCATCCATGACGGAAAAAACCATGGTAGAAGCGAGGGCGAGGAAAATTTCGGGGAGTTCCCGGTTACGGTGGGAGGTCAGGGGCCGAGCGATGCGCGTTTCTCTCGTACACGTACGCGCGTGTGTGCGAGGCGTTGGCTCTAACTGAACCCGAGCGAGGCGTTGGGCTCTAACTGAACCCGAGCGATTGCACTGCAGGCTATGCATTACTGAACCCGAGCGATCGATCGATGGCTGTTAACTGAACCCGATCGAGCGATTCCTTCGCTATTGCTGCTAACTGAAGCTG
>NC_041382.1:116728372-116736228 GCF_002162155.2 Triticum dicoccoides
CCTCTGGGTGAACAGGACCCCGTGGTGTGGAGGGCTGGATGAACAGTAGACGGTGGAGGGGTGCCCATGGAGGGGTGGTTGAACAGGACCCCGTGGTGTGGAGGGCTGGATGAATAGTAGACGGTGGAGGGGTGGTTGAACAGTAGCTGGTGGAGTAGCGCGCGGTGGAGGATGGATGAACACGAGCCCATGGAGGCTGGAGGAGGTCGACGGTAGCCCGTGGAGGCTGGAGGAGGTCGACGGTGGAGATGAACAGTATCCCGTGGAGTCCCGTTTTGCGGTACACCACACCCCTCCCGATGAACATGACCCCCGTTTCGACTGTAGGAGGTCTGTTTCGTCCGTTTTGCAGTATGCCACACCCCTCCCGATCAACAGGACCCATTCCAAAATATCAAATGCCTACGATTGTGGAATGGGCAGGGTTTGCCATCAGTTCGGACATTGACATGGCACCTCGTGCTAAATAAACCAGCTGTTCTTTTTGTGCAGTTTCACCAAAATCAACCAAATTCGTGCGTAGCTTGTATGATTTCGCCCTTATATGTTGCAACGCCTTGAACTTATCGGCACCTCCTTTCTTGTGGTGGAAATGAATGATTCGATGTATTCATGAACATTTCGTGCAGTTCCCATTGAAATCAAGCTGAGCACCCCTGTTTGCACAAATACAAAAAAGTGATTAGTATAAAGCAAACTGTACTATGAATTGACAGTTTCAACAGGCACATACATGGTCCATGTAGAGCACACTTTTAGAAAAATGGAACTCACCAGAAAGAATCCTAGAACAACATTGTACTCGTGCATCACAACAAAAAAATGGAGATTTGTCAGTCCTTCTGAGCTGAAGTTAGTTTGGTCTTGTGGGGAGTAATGTAACCATCCTTCAACTACTCCTTCTGATGAGAAGATAGGCAGGGCTTCTTCATCCTGGCATAATCAGAACTAGTCACTTCACGTACTCCATATTCTTCTTCAGAGGAAGATGATCCTGTTGTGCAAATACAAGAGGACTACTAATGCTAGCATCCCTGTTTGCTCGAAAAAAGGAAAGGAAATATTTAAAACAGCATAGATGAAGCACTTCTCAAGGACAATACCACTTTTTCATGACAGTATCTAAACAATAGCACAACACCAATAGAGATGACAAAGCTCAATCATGTGGATGAAATCAGTGGGCGAGTACCAACCTTTGTCAGGAGGCTTATTGTGTAGAGCATACAGATGAAGCACTTCTCCGGAACCATTTGTTGCTATCTACGGTGGTGGCCATGCTTACTATATACTCCTCGATTAGTTTAATGATTCCAACATCTTCGTGTGCAGTTCCACTAAAATATATGGTATCTTCAAAGAAGATCCCTGTTTGCACAAGTTGAGAAAATTACATATTACATTAAGAGTGGCATAAAATTAGTGGCAAAACAATTGCTCGTTCCAGCCATAGCAATAAATTGAGTTGCAAAACTATATCATTACTTGTGTCATCACAGTTCCAGTGCTTCCTTACAGCACCGAGAGTGGATTTTTGTTTTTCTTCCGCTTGTTCTTCCCCTTCATCACTTGGTACAATGATAGACAAGCTTCGCCTTCAATGTAATATTTGGCATGTCAATTAGGGAGCACAAGTATAGTACTAAACTTAATTTTCTGATGAAAGTGGCAAAATATAGGCCAGCAGTTGTGAAATATCCTTATCTTACATCAATGGGATATTACGGTGCACATACAGATTGGAAGTCTTGTCTCCATTTGTGCAGTTCACTAAAATCAAGCAACATTATCATACAAGTAGCACAACATATGAAAGCACACTGCAGAATCATGCGAAAGAAGGCTAGTACTGACCTCTCATGATGCGGAATCCAAACAACTCACGAGAAGAAGATCTGAACCAAATTCGTCTTAACGGATAGGAAGTAAGATCCCCTCTTGTGCAGTTCCACTAAGATCAAGCAATCAAGCAACGTTGTCGGTGTGACATTGTGGTTGAACTACACAAAACACTCTTAAAATAAAAGTGTTTTGTGCAGTGCAACAAAAGGTCACAATGGCAATGAGGTGAAGTAGATAACCCTGTTTACACAGAGGTGCAAAGGAAAAAATTAGTGGTCAATAACAGTGGATGACAGAGAAGCCAACAAAAAGAAGCATCTACCTTATCTAAATGGGAAAGAAAGCAAGACAGTAGCATTTCTCAAACGGTGGCACTGATTAATATTAACATAGAGATTATATTAATAATAAAATTCGTTAAACATGTTATTTGCTTTTAACTGTGGCATTGCATCAATTTTCTAGCGGGATTATTAGAGGGTGTTTGTTTACAGGGAAATTTTGGTGTAGGGACTAAAAAAACTCCGTGTCAGTCCCATCTAAACCAAACAGGAGGGACTTTTAGGGACTACAAGTGGGCATTTGGGACTAAAGAAAGAAGACCCCGAGGGAGTCTTTTTGGGACTTTTTCCAACAGTTGCCCCTGCCATGCATCGCACCTTGTCTCTATTAGTTCATTACTAGGGGTAACATGGTCTTTTAGCATGTCATCTAATAACCTCTAGTCCGTGTTTAGTCCCTGGAACCAAGCAGGTAGGGACTAGGGAGTTTTTAACCAAACAGGGCCTTAGATTAACAACAGCTAATGAGTTGCACGGGATAGTGGACGCACCAGCACCATGTGCATCTACCGATGTACTATGGTCATGCACAGTCTGTTGCAACAAAGAACAAACAACCAAGGAGCATATTTGTGTTGGTCCTAGTTTTGTTATCTTTAGACACCTTTCCCTATGTGAGCGTTGCAAATGTAGTCCTGCTCAAACTCTACAACCTTGTCCCTTCCTTTCCTTTTTGAACTAGTACTTTCGCCCCTTCCTTTCCTCTTTGAACCACGTACTAGATTTATGCGATACAACTTTCCCCACTACTTTCGCCCATTCCTTTCCTCTTTGAACCATGTCCTAGATTCATGCTATACAACTTTCCCCCTTCATTTCCTCTTTGAACCACGTCCTAGATTCATGCTACATACAACTTTTCCCACTACTTTCCCCCACTCCTTTCCTCTTTGAACCATGTCCTAGATTCATGGTATACATGCAGCTAGAGCAATGCATGTGGAGTAAGTAAATTATACCTTAAGGTTCTTGGGGCATGGTTCGATGGGCGAGGGGACAACGGCGAAGAAGAAGGGGTCGGAGGCCCTCTCGCGCCGCTGCTGGGTGGAAAGTGAACAGTTGCGCCAGTAGTACCTCACCGACGGCGACAACGTTAAGCCTCCTTCCCTTCCCGGCGGACGGATCTTGCCGGCTCTTTGAGCAGCAATGAGGGGATAGAGAGAGGCCAACAAAGTCTTGTTTAGATCTAGAGAGGGCAAGAGAGTGTGAAGAGAGCAACTACAAGCGCTGAGGCTCCAGCGGGAGAGGGCGAGAGAGTGTGAAGAGAGTAACTATAAGCGATGAGGCTCCAGTGTGTATATATATACTGGAGAGAGAGTGTGAAGCGTGCAAACCCTAGAAAACATTTTGACCAGTCAAAGAATCCTCCTGGCACAAATTATGCTCAAGTGTAGTTATCGAACCCGAGACCTCAAGTTTGATGAGCGAACAGGCTAACCAGCTACACAAACCTCCCGTTATGTTCAACGAGAGGGAAATAACCTTTTATACATTCCTGCATTCGTGTGACAAGCATGCCGTGTTTTTGTGTGTGTGGGAGTCATTGGGATTTCAATCATAATCATGTCATGTGGCTTTGGTGGTAAGACTATCCATAGTGGTGTAGAAATAATGCAGCCTTAGTCACCTTAACTCTCTCCATGTAGTACGTTGGGTCCCACCAGTCACAGGGTGAAACAAACAAATTAATAAGAAAAATTAAAAGCGCCAGCAGTGTTTCTTACCTCAGACATCTCACTACTGCTCGGGAACACTGTCCAATTGATCCCTCTGTTCGCTCACGTACTATTTTAAGTTGTCACAGCCCTAGCTCTAGCCTTTGCTTGTCATTGCATATGCATCCATGCATCATCTTAAATTCCAGTAAATTGAATTGAGGGAATTCTCAACCCTCAGAAATCACCTCAGAAATAATCAACATTAAAAAAATCTCTTCAAACAAGCCCAAGAAAATGTTCCTATTAATATCTGGAAATATTGGCAAGAGATAAAATTCAAACCAATATTTTTAGAATCTTAGGAATATTTATTTTGGGCCCTTGAATTAATCCAATAAATATTTGAATTGGACTTATATTTAATATATAATAAATATATGTTCAATAATTCTGGAAATTGTTGTGTGGTTTGGGTTAAAGACCACTTAGTTCGCACAACTATTTTCATGAAGTTTTGAAGTGGTTTAGTATTTTTTGCTAAATTAGAAAACAAAGACAGAAATATGTGACACCCGAAAATTTTGACCTTGTTTTACTAACTAAAATTTTGCCAGGAAATTAAATTTTTACTTTCTGGATTCTTTCTTTTGATTTCAGAATCATTCTTTCTTGGTTATTATGGAGTTTTACCCCAAGTGAAAACTTTCCAAATATATTGTTGGACTTGTTTACCCTCTCAAGAAAACTTTTCTTTTATCTATGGGATTATTTATATAATTATTTTTCCTGGTCTTCATTTCTTTAAAAATGGTTTCCCATGGTTTTAGGGTCCCATTTGTACTACAACCCTTTTATAAATTCATCCAAAATTCCAACCAGAATTAGGAGATGTCACGTGATGTTTTTGAATCACTTGTATGCAAATATATATTTCATTCATTGGATATTTAGAGCTCTACACCAGGTTTTTAAATCTGGTCCAGTGGGCAATTTTGCACCGCAACCTATTTAAATAATTTTTTAAAACCTCCACCAAAATTGTGGGATGTTAATAGCAGTATTTTATTCAACTTTATGCAAAAACCCATTGATGTTCTTTGAAAAATTTGAGTGAATCAACCTCTTTTGCTTTCTGGTCCAGTTTTGCTTTTTCTACTGCAACCCTAATTTATTTTGCTCTAGTGCCCTTGAGCTTTCTCCTGCTTATGGCCCATCTTACAAAACCCTTAAGTCCAGAAGAGTGGACCCATTGGAAGATTTTAAGTGCATGCAATAGTGCCTTTTACTTTCTGTCCAGAATCAGTTTTCTCACAAACTTGCACTAACAAGTTTTTACTTTTGATAAACTAACCTCACCACCCTCTTATTTATCCAAAGAGACACTGATCTGGAGATTGTGGCCACCCCAAGAGTTACCTAGATGCCCTTGGCATTCTGTCAAGTACCTTGCGTGCATGACCAGTTTTGGCTTAGTTTTTGATTTGTGTTATGAACTTGATCCCTGACCAGACCAGCATGTCCCATGGATTGGCCCTAGCCTATAGCCCCACCCTGCTACCCCTCTTGTGGATTGGAGCCCTCTAGCATGCCTTGGCATGTTGCCGAGCACGTAGCATGCGTGCTCTGGGCGCGCCCAGAGCGCGTGTTTTGCACGTGCATGCGCATGGGTCGCCGTGTCGCGCCCCGGCCCTTGCTCGCCTGCAGAGCCGCACCCCGACCTCATCCACTCACCAGAACACGCTAGCTCGCCCCTGGCGCCCTACAGCGCCGCCGCTAGGGACCTCTTGGTGGCATGCCGGCGGCCATAGTACGCCCTGCCATGGACGGCACCGCCCAAGCCACAACTCCTCGCCAGCTGCCCTCGTGAGTAGGCCGCGCTTATCCCCAAGCCCATCCGCTAGCACTGACCCTGCTCCGGCCATCGCCATGTTGCTTTGCCACAACAGAAGCAGTCGGCCGGCGATCTTATCCCCAGCAGCGGCGGAACCGACCTTCCCCCGGCTATAAATGGCCCCCGACCTCGCTCGAGCATCCTCAGGCAAGCCTTAGAGTGCAACCCCCGCTCAAATCCCTTTGGAACCATCGTCTTCCCCGCCTTCGGCCAGTTCGGTCGCCGCCACAAATCCAGTACCATGCGTAGAAAATAGAGCCTTCCCCGCCCATCCAGCGCCACCGTCACCTTCCCCTCGACCTTGCGGAGCTACCCGACCCCTCAAACGCGATCAAATCACACCATAGCCCAAATCCCCAATCTTGCCTGAAGCTTCCTCCGCCGCGGAGCTCGCCGCCGGCGACTCCTTCCGTCCCTGCCGGCCAGTCGACTACCGAGAGGAACGCCTAGGAGTTGCGGATCCATCCCTGCCCTCAGATGCCCTCGAGGAGCCTCCGTTCACCGGCGACGATCACCGGAATCTCGCCCCCGCTTGGGCAGAGGAAAAAGAGGGAGAGGCGACTGGTCAAACCTGACCAGTGGGCCCCCTGGACCCCACTGTCAGTGCCCACGAGCCAGTCCACGCTGGAATAAGTGAAGATGTAAACCCAGAGTACGCCTTCGACGTGTTTAGTTTTCGAAACGTTGTTCTTTTTCTGTTTTATTTTAAAAACAAAGTTTGACTGAAACTTTGACTAGCTATATCTTTTTAAATAAAACTCCAAATGAATTAAATCTTTTTCCTACCTCTCTCAAATTTCACCTAGTTTATTTTAAGATTTATTTCAAAAATAATCAGGACAACTTTTCATACTGTTTTTGAAGTATCTGTTATTTGAATATTTTTGAAAATAGGAATTTAGAAGGGAGTTATAACTTTCAAAAGTTTTGGAGAGCACCTCACCTCTCCACACCTTGAAGTCAAGCAGTCTGAACCCGGGCATAATATTGCCGTGTGTTGTTTAATTTGGTTGCAACACCACCCTGTCTCGAAACTTCCGTTATTTTATTGGGGTGATATGATCCTACACATAAGTGCATGTTAATGATACCGTGCTTTTGAACATTGATATGTTGTGATAGTGGTCACCCTCATATAGCCTCCCTGCCTACCGGAAGGAAACCGGGAAAGCCTCTGTCTTGGGTAGACACGATGCTTGTCTCCAGTTCCTCATCGAGGCAGTTGTGTCCGGTATAGCATGATGAGGTATGATGAGTGGTGATTCTGTCTGTTGATTTGAAATATATTTGTTATACTAATCGTGCAGGGAATGCCTAAACCTCCTGAGTCGACCATAGATCGAGTCTTGTTTCGGTAACCCCCATACTTGTTTCGTACTACCACTTGTCCCCACCATAGGTAGGGTACGGTTCAGTAAGTTGTCAACCCCTTTCCTAGCACACACCGTACAGAGAGGCCATGGTGGAAGATACCGGCTGCATCCGGTAGGCATGCCACCTGGTCCGGGGGCATGGGTGTTTCGGTTGTAGCCGAAGGGGCAGCTCCCCTAGTTTGCGCGCGGTATAAATTTTGTGATCCCATGCTAGATGACGTTGTAGCCTCCCCACTTAGAGTTTCGCTTAACAGGTGTCAAGGGTGATTCCAGACACCGATGAGTTAGGCTGGTGTGTGCGTTCAGGTGTGTTGTCAATCAAAAGACCATGGACGGAATTAGTCCCGATGGACTAAAGGAAATCCGTTGCTAGTGGGTAAAGAGTACACCCTCTGCAGAGATTAAACCTATTCGAATAGCCATGTCCATGGTTAAGGACTACAGTCTGGGATGGGTCAAGTGTCGGTCTTAGTGTCGGTCTTCGGAGGAGAAACTTCTAAACCAGAACATTGATTATGACTCGTGATATATGATGGTTATGATTAAGGACTGACCATTTTTATTATTTGAAATAATGAATATCCCTGGGACGGTTCTACCTCCTGGATATTCACGGTGATTATTTCATTTACTTATAAGCCCTTTATGTGGTGTCGCTCAGATGCCCGACTGTGGTATGCTCTTTATTTCATTTACTTATAAGCCCTTTATGTGGTGTCGCTGAGACACCCGACTGTGGTATGCTCTTTAT
>NC_041382.1:116736319-116753334 GCF_002162155.2 Triticum dicoccoides
CATGCTCTTTATTTCATTTACTTATAAGCCCTTTATGTGGTGTCGCACAGACGCCTGACTGTGGCATGATCTATATTTCATTTACTTATAAGCCCTTTATGTGGTGTCGCACAGACGCCCGATCGGTGCTTTTCACTTCTACTCCCTGATTGTTTACTCATGTTTTATTTTGAATGATCGGCTTGCATCATGAACTTTATTACATAACTGATGAAATGATCATAGAGTATTTCAAAGCATGATTGCCAATGGTTATATTACACCTGTGTTCTTAATGTTTGCAAGTACATTCAAAGTACTCACTGGCTTGTCCCTGGCTATTGTCTTGGCCAGATTTCTTGCGTGGAAAGGAACGTTGCGATGACAGACCCGGAACCTACGCAATGGAGATAGCAGCCTCGCGAAGATAGGAGTTATCCTGGTCAGCTGTTCCTGTGGGAAATGGAGTCCCATAGACGCTGATGATCCGCAAACCACTTCCGGCTTCAACCACTAGAAAAACCATTTGTTGTACTCATAGGCCAGAATGGTCTTGTACTACATATACTGTATTTTTCTTGGAGTTTCTGTAACAAGTTGGTGCCTCATCAGCTAACAGTAATCCTAGGGCTGGTGAGCACAAGGGCCGTTTTTGGGAAATTAATACCCCGAAAACCGGTCCCGACAAACTTGGTATCAGAGTTAGGCTGACCATTGGTTAATCCTATCTTAGCCAGGTCAATAAACCTAGGTAAACCAACCCACCAAGCCTTAATCAAACCCCGGCCAAGCTTCTCGTTTAAGGTAGCCACACAGTGACTTGACACCTTCGGGCAGTCGGTGCCCAACCTATCAGCCTAGCCTGTCGATCACGCGCCAGTGACTGGCCCCTAAATAGTCTTTTTCGCAAGCGTGCGAAGGAAGACTCCATCCCCATTTTCTATAAAAAGGGCACGCTAGCCTCAACCCAGCACAGCACAGCCTCTGCCCCAAACCGAGCTATAATGCCTGGCCCCATTGTTCACAATGAGACCACAGCAACCAACCTTGGAGGTTTTGTGACCATGCTAGCAAACCTCACCCGCCGTGCCTTTGCATTAGAAGAGCCCCCAGAATATGTTGTGTACCAAGGGTCCATGAGCGGTGAGAGCCGTCAATTCTGGGCCACTGTGCACGTCTATGGTAGAGGTCTATCACCAGAACGCCCCTACAGGTTCACCGGAAGGACAACTTCCTTTGAGCCACAAGCCATCCAATTAGCTGCTCGAGAAGCCATAGTTCAACTCCGGCACTTGTCGCCCAGAGTTAACTGTCGCTCCTTCTACTACTACCCCAGCCGTGACGGGTATGGTAGACCACCCCAAGTTGCCAACGGAGATCACGAGACGGATCCTGCATTATTGCATCTGGTGCGCTATGTAAGTGCACTTGAGGGACTGTTCGATCAAATCACCCTTGATCCGATCGCAGCTCGTGGAGAACTGGTTCGCCGAACCCCGGCAAGAAGAGAAGATGAGCCCGACGCCGACAACCCAGTCGTGCTGTTCGGACAACCGATCGAGACCTTAAGGTCAGCCCCAGCCATCGACCAAGGTCCTTTGATGAGCCCAAAAGTGCTTTGTCGCCTTTTAGGAACACACTCCAACGGGATTGTGGCCAACAATCCCCGCGATGGTCATCATCACTACCCCGACCCTGCAGTTCCTCAACCACCTGTAGCTAACTCTGACGGTGAAGCCCGTGGAGAAACCTCGACAGCCACAAGGCACGCCCGCTTGGACATAAACGAGGTAGACTAAGTCACTCGAGTAGTACCGAGTCTTAGTATGTCCACAACCTATAGTTGTGTGATCTTGTATTACCACAATGTTATCTGCATGTGCGCCCCTAATTTAAATAGTAGTTGTATTGATGTACGGTTACATTTTTAATTTCGGGCGTAGCTACCAAAACCAACCCCGATGGCACCCACAGTAACACGCCACTTTTGTGAGATGTGTGTATTTGTGGCTTTGACCCCGACCCCCATGAGAGTAGAACCAGCAAGCTAGTGCCCCTGATCGCGGTGAATAACCCAGCCCAGTCACTATATAAAAGGCCACCTCGTGACCTTGCCGTTTACCCCTCATCTTGTGCGCAAACCTCACAACCATTTCTTGCCATGCCGAACCCTAGAATTTATCTAAGAACCCCAGATGCAACCTCGGGTAGCTTTGTTAAAATATTGTGGGACTTTACCTGCAGTACCATGGGTTCTACCCAGCCACCCCAGTACGAGCTGCTCAAGTCGAGGATCACCTCATCCACCTCAAAATATTGGGCAGTAGTGCACATCCCTCCTGTAAACTCAAACCAAGACCCAACGGAAGTCTCCTTCCTAGGGAAATCTATGCCTACTCCGCAGATGGCCATAGAAGCGGCTGCACATGAAGCGCTTGTTCGCCTTCGATTCGCGGTACCCTATGCCAGCGAACGAGGGTATTACTACTTTCCGAGCCGTGCAGCACCTGGGGAAGTGACATCTTTTCCCGGTGGACGAATTGAGAGAGACCCAGTGCTGGCCAACCTTGTCCAGTATGTCATCGCTCAAGAGCGTTTGACCCAGCGAGTGATGGGTTATCTCCAGAGCCTCGCTGATTTAAATCCTCAGATCACCATCGGCAGGCCACTGAGGCCCGGCCAGGAGAGACGCATTCATCGACTGATCAATCCGCTTCCCCCGATAGAAGAAGAGTGTGCCCTAGTGCCAGAGACGTTTTCTCGGGACCCCGTCCAGTTGCCGTTTTCATTCTAGACGTCACTGTTATGTTCTTTATTCTTGCATTTAGCCAAGTATTGTAACTCATGCGTGTTACTCTAAATCTTGTGCGATGAGAGAAATTTTTGGTTGCAATTGTGGTGAGTAGTTTTTGCTGCTGTAAATTTTGATTAACTAATTTTCTCTCGCGAAAAATCCTGGAGTGAGATTTCTTTTCCCTGAGTTGCTACAGCATATATCTCCTCACGACATGGATTTTTATTCACGCAACACCACGGCAGCAGGCTCACAACCACAACCACTCAAACACATACACTACTTGCAACACCATGTAACCGTGTTGCATCTGGCTAATCATCTCCCTAACACACCACAGTCACTGAAGGAGAGATTAGTGGGTAATCATCTGGGTACGAGTTGCCTCCAGCACACCGACAACAGTTAACACTCGACACCACACCTAATCCTCATGATCACCGCCGCCGCGAAGAGCCAACACTCGAGCGGCAGCATCACGACGATCATCGAGGATCATCGCACACAGGAGCACGGAGAGCCCCAGCAGTGCCGCCAGCCCTCCGCACACCAGGATCACGTACCAGTCCGGCACCGCCCCCGCCATTAGAGCCTCGTCTTGAGCTTCTGTAAACGGAAATGGAGGAGGAAGAAGGAGAACGGGAAGCGAGGCCAGGTGTGAGGAAGAAGAGAGAAGCACCTCGGCCGTTTTATAGCTCGAGATCGGTGTACGGTGGGCGAAGTCCACCAGCGCCACTCGTCGCCCGATCGCCGGTGTTTGGAGGCGAATCCGCGAGCAGTGCCGATAGCACGCTGGCCCGCGAGGTGAGTGCATGCTGCACCGGCAGCTAGCACGCCGCACACTATCGCAGGTACGGCCTAGATGCCCTACACACTAGACGTCACCGGTGGAGAAAGCGCGGGAAAGCGCGCGGGAGAGAGGAAGAAGAGGGAACCGGAGGAAGAAGAAGAGGCTGACAGTGGACCCCGGGTCCACCTGTCAGCCAGAGAGAGCACTATGCCCTTGGGTACGACCAGCGTATTTTAAAATTTAGAATTTATTCTAAATTTACTGTATCCAACGTGGAAATCCCTCGTTTTCACCTAACCATGGATTTTTCCATGCAACGCCAGTGTTCCACACTGTAGTTTTACACCACTTATTGCCCTCTCTCGGTAACCGCATGTTTATTGCATTAGCAAAGTGGTTATTTTTTCGAAATGGTAAGAGTAATATTTTCAAAACAGCTTCTAACAAATCTCGAGGACGAGACTTTTCTTAAGGGGGGTAGTGTTCTGACACCCCAAAATTTTGACCTTGTTTTACTAACTAAAATTTTGCTAGGACATTAAATTTTTACTTTCTGGATTCTTTCTTTTGATTTCAGAACCATTCTTTCTTGGTTATTATGGAGTTTTACCCCAAGTGAAAACTTTCCAAATATATTGTTGGACTTGTTTACCCTCTCAAGAAAACTTTTCTTTTATCTATGGGATTATTTATATAATTATTTTTCCTGGTCTTCATTTCTTTAAAAATGGTTCCCCATGGTTTTAGGGTCCCATTTATACTACAACCCTTTTATAAATTCATCTAAAATTCCAACCAGAATTAGGAGATGTCAGGTGATGTTTTTAAATCACTTTTATGCAAATATATATTTCATTCATTGGATAATTAGAGCTCTACACCAGGTTTTTAAATCTGGTCCAGTGGGCAATTTTGCACTGCAACCTATTTAAATATTTTTTTTAAACCTCCACCAAAATTGTGGGATGTTAATAGGAGTATTTTATTCAACTTTATGCAAAAACCCATTGATGTTCTTTGAAAAATTTGAGTGAATCAACCTCTTTTGCCTTCTGGTCCAGTTTGGCTTTTTCTACTGCAACCCTAATTTATTTTGCTCTAGTGCCCTTGAGCTTTCTCCTGCTTATGGCCCATCTTACAAAACCCTTAAGTCCAGAAGAGTGGACCCATTGGAAGATTTTAAGTGCATCCAACAGTGCCTTTTACTTTCTATCGAGAATCAGTTTTCTCACAAACTTGCACTAACAAGTTTTTGCTTTTGATAAACTACCCTCACCACCCTCTTCTTTATCCAAAGAGACACTGATCTGGAGATTGTGGCCACCCCAAGAGTTACCTAGATGCCTTTGGCATTCTGTCAAGTACCTTGCGTGCATGACCTGTTTTGGCTTAGTTTTTTATTTGTGTTATGAACTTGATCCCCTGACCAGACCAGCATGTCCCATGGATTGGCCCTAGCCTATAGCCCCACCCCGCTAACCCTTTTGTGGATTGGAGCCCTCTAGCATGCCTTGGCATATTGCCGAGCATGTAGCGTGCATGCTCTGGGCGTGCCCAGAGCGTGCGTTTTGCACGTGCGTGCGCACGGGTCGCCGCGTCGCGCCCCGACCCTTGCTCGCCTGCAGAGCCGCACCCCGACCTCATCCACTCACCAGAACACGCCAGCTTGCCCCTGGCGCCCTACAGCGCCGCCGCCAGGGCCCTCTTGGCGGCACGCCGACGGCCACAGTACGCCCTACCATGGACGGTGCCGCCCAAGCCACAACTCCTCGCCAGCTGCCCTCATGAGCAGGCCGCCCTTATCCCCAAGCCCGTCCGCTAGCACCGACCCTGCTCCGGCCATCACCACGTTGCTCTGCCACAACAAAAGCGGTCGGCCGGTGATCTTATCCCCAGCAGTGGCGGAACCGACCTTCCCCCGGCTATAAATGGCCCCCGACCTCGCTCGAGGATCCTCAGGCAAGTCGTAGAGTGCAACCCCCGCTCAAATCCCTCTGGAGCATCGTCTTCCCCGCCTCCGGCCGGTTCGGTCGCCGCCACAAATCCAGTGTCGTGCGTAGCAAACAGAGCCTTCCCCGCCCATCCAGCGCCACCGTCACCTTCCCCTCGACCTTGCGGAGCTGCCCGACCCCTCAAACATGATCAAATCACACCATAGCCCAAATCCCCAAACTTGCCCGAAGCTTCCTCCGCCGTGGAGCTCGCCGCTGGCGACTCCTTCCGTCCCCGCCGGCCAGTCGACCACCGAGAGGACCGCCTAGGAGTGGCGGATCCATCCCTGCCCTCAGATGCCCTCAGGAGCCTCCGTTCCTCGGCGACGATCACCAGAATCCCGCCCCCGCTCGGGCAGAGGAAAAAGAGGGAGAGGCGACTGGTCAAACCTAACCAGTGGGCCCCCTGGACCCCACTGTCAGTGACCACGAGCCAGTCCATGTTGGAATAAGTGAAGACGTAAACCCAGAGTACGCCTTCGACGTGTTTAGTTTTTGAAACGTTTTTCTTTTTCTGTTTTATTTTAAAAACAGAGTTTGACTGAAACTTTGATTGGCTATATCTTTTTAAATAAAACTCCAAATGAATTGATTCTTTTTCCTACCTCTCTCAAATTTCACCTAGTTTATTTTAAGATTTATTTCAAAAATAATCAGGACAACTTTTCATACTGTTTTCGAAGTATGTGTTATTTGAATATTCTTGAAAATAGGAATTTGGAGGGGAGTTATAACTTTCAAAAGTTTTGGAGAGCACCTCACCTCTCCACACCTTGAAGTCAAGCATTCTGAACCCGGGCATAATATTGCCGTGTGTTGTTTAATTTGGTTGCAACACCACCCTGTCTCGAAACTTCCGTTATTTTATTGGGGTGATATGATCCTACTCGTAAGTGCATGTTAATGATACCTTGCTTTTGAACATTGATATGTTGTGATAGTGGTCACCCTCATATAGCCTCCCTGCCTACCGGAAGGAAACCGGGAAAGCCTCTGTCTTGGGTAGACATGATGCTTGTCTCCAGTTCCTCGTCGAGGCAGTTGTGTCCGGTATAGCATGATGAGGTATGATGAGTGGTGATTCTGTCTGTTGATTTGAAATATATTTGTTATACTAATCGTGCAGGGAATGCCTAAACCTCCTGAGTCGACCATAGATCGAGTCTTGTTACGGTAACCCCCATACTTGTTTCGTACTACCACTTGTCCCCACCATAGGTAGGGTACGGTTCAGTAAGTTGTCAACCCCTTTCCTCGCACACACCGTACAGAGAGGCCATGGTGGAAGATACCGGATGCATCCGGTAGGCATGCCACCTGGTCCGGGGGCATGGGTGTTTCGGTTGTAGCCGAAGGTGTAGCTCCCCTAGTTTGCGCGCGGTATAAATTTTGTGATCCCATGCTAGACGAGGTTGTAGCCTCCCCACTTAGAGTTTCGCTTAACAGGTGTCAAGGGTGATTCCAGACACCGGTGGGTTAGGCTGGTGTGTGCGGTCAGGTGTGTTGTCAATGAAAAGATCGTGGACGGAATTAGTCCAGATGGACTAAAGGAAATCTGTTGCTAGTGGGTAAAGAGTACACCCTCTGCAGAGATTAAACCTATTCGAATAGCCGTGTCCATGGTTAAGGACTACAGTCTAGGATGGGTCAAGTGTCGGTCTTAGTGTCGGTCTTCGGAGGAGAAACTTCTAAACCAAAACATTGATTATGACTCATGATATATGATGCTTATGATTAAGGACTGACCATTTGTATTATTTGAAATAATGAATATCCCTGGGACGGTTCTACCTCCTGGATATTCACGGTGATTATTTCATTTACTTATAAGCCCTTTATGTGGTGTCGCTCAGACGCCCGACTGTGGTATACTCTTTATTTCATTTACTTATAAGCCCTTTATGTGGTGTCGCTCAGACGCCCGACTATGGTATGCTCTTTATTTCATTTACTTATATGCCCTTTATGTGGTGTCGCTCAGACGCTCGACTGTGGCATGCTCTTTATTTTATTTACTTATAAGCCCTTTATGTGGTGTCGCTCAGACGCCCGACTGTGGCATGCTCTTTATTTCATTTACTTATAAGCCCTTTATGTGGTGTCGCACAGACGCCCGACTATGGCATGCTCTATATTTCATTTACTTATAAGCCCTTTATGTGGTGTCGCACAGACGCCCGATCGGTGCTTTTCACTTCTACTCCCTGATTGTTTACTCATGTTTTATTTTGAATGGTCGACTTGCATCATGAACTTTATTACATAACTGACGAAATGATCATAGAGTATTTCAAAGCATGATTACCAGTGGTTATATTACACCTGTGTTCTTAATGTTTGCGAGTACATTCAAAGTACTCACTGGCTTGTCCCTGGCTATTGTCTTGGCCAGATTTCTTGTGTGGAAAGGAACGTTGCGATAACAGCCCCGGAACCTACGCAATGGAGATAGCAGCCTCGCGAAGATAGGAGTTATCCTGGTCAGCTGTTCCTGTGGAAATGGAGTCCCATAGACGCTGATGATCCGCAAACCACTTCCGCCTTCAGCCACTAGAAAAACCATTTGTTGTACTCATAGGCCAGAATGGTCTTGTACTACATATACTGTATTTTGCTTGGAGTTTCTGTAACAAGTTGGTGCCTCATCAGCTAACAGTAATCCTAGGGCTGGTGAGCACAAGGGCCGTTTTTGGGAAATTAATACCCCGAAAAACCGGTCCCGACAAAATAGAAAACAGAAACAAATAAAAAAGGAAAGTAGAAAGAGAGAAGCCCACCTGGACCTTACCTGGTGGTCCAAGTGGCCGGCCCAGCCCACCTGGCCCCTCCCCTGTCGTCTTCCTTCTTTGCCTGGAGGATGGGCGTGTGGCCGCCGTGCGCGCACACGCGCCCCGGCCACCTCCTGCTTGCCGCTTCCCCGACCCCCCTGGAGATGCCACGCACCTCCCTGGCGCCACATCCACTTCTCCCTTCGACCCTATCCTCCTTTGCTCTCTCTCCCTCCCGCGACCGAACACCACCATCACCGCCGCTCGCTGCCAACGCGCCCACCGAGCTCGCCTGACCTCCCCACCGTATCCCTAGGCTCCATCGCGGCTCTCCATGTCGACGAGAAGATCAAAACAAGCCCTGGGAGCCCCTCAGCCTTGCCATCACCGTCGTCCTCATCCTCGGGAGCCGACCACTGCCGTCGTCGATTCGCCGGCCACAAGACATCCCCGAGCAAGCCGAACCCATCATCGTGATCACTGTGAGCTGCACCGTCGTTTCCCCCTAACCCCGCGGCCTAGCGCTCGTTGTAGCGTCGTTTTCCATGACGCCCGAAGCACGCCGCCGCACGAGCTCGTCGTCGACGAGGCTCCGGTGGCCAGTCGGCCCCGTTCATATGCCCGTTGGCTTTGTGAGAGCCTGCAGAACGCGTAGGTGCTACCCATTGATCCTCCCGTGCACAGTGTTGTCGTTTTCATCGGCGCCCGAACTCCGCCGGCCGCAACCGAGCTCGCCGCCGTTGACTCCGGCCACCCCAGGCCCGGAGACCACCACCATCCAACGCGCCATCGCGCCAGTTCTCCGTAGGGCCAAAGAGTGCACCGAACGGTGCACTGTAGGCGAAACCTGAGCCACCCCGGTGCGTCTCCGCCGCATTTTTGGTCGTCGCCGGTGAAACTCCGGCGAGCCAACGTGGCACACTTAGTTAACACTAATGACGCCATTAGCTGATCATTGTGCCACTGACGGATGGGCCCCACGCGCTAATTAACCCCGAGATTTATTCCCTGTTTAACTTAGACTAACCCACCGGGCCCACATGTCAGGTTGACTTTGCTGACGTGGCCTTTGACCGGTCCCACCTGTTGTTGACTCGAGCCAGCACTGTGTGACTGACCACTTGACCCCACTGGTCAGGTTTAACCTGGTCAGCCGCAGTTGACTTGTTGAGGTTAGCATGATGCAATGCTGACGCAGTAAATGATTTTCTGGATTTTAAATAATTCGGAAAATTCCAGAAAATAGCCAAAACTTCTAAAATTCATAGAAAATTATCTATAACTCAGAATGAAATAAATTATATATGAAAAATGATCAAAAAAATTCAAGGAATCTGTTTATGGCATTTGCATGCATGTTTGAACAACCTAGGGTTGCTGTACAGGGCAATTTGCATAATTGACATTTAAATAAGCACATATGGAGTTTGAATTTGAACCCTTGGTTCAAACCAACTTCATTTAATATGATTTCTAGTTGCATTAGCTCAATCAATAGCATATTGCCATGACATTATCATGCATCATAATTGTTGCATTGCATTGATTGTGTTCCTCTTTGTTTGCCGGTATTTGTCCCCTCTCGATAGACGTGGTTCCGACGATGAGTTCGATGACACCGATGAAGAACTATACTATCTTCAGAAGTGCCAGGCAAGCAAAACCCCCTTGTTCATTCCGATACAATCCCACTCTCTCGCTCCTGCTCTCTTTTACTGCATTAGGACAACAACGATTCAACTGTTACATGTTGCGGTAGTTGAACCCCTTTCCTCTGCATGACCTGTCATTGCCACAGTAAATAGATGAAACCCACTAGCATGAGTAGGAGTTGTTTGAGCCCTGATGTGCCTACTCATTCATGCTTGTTTGTCATACCTGCTATTGCATAGAGTTGTGTCGGGTCTGGTTCATCTGGAATGAATTGGAATGGTGATGAACATGTCCTACTATGTGTGAGCTAAGTGTGTGAACACGATTTCGTAAAGGTAGTGGTGAGAGGTCATGTAGGAGTACATGGTGGGTTGTCTCACTGAAACCATTCTTAGGAACTGAGTTATGTGTCTGTGATCCATGAACAGCTACTACCACTCATTGGGATCCTTAATTGACCCTCTCGGCTTCTTAATCACCCTAGTACTCTGTCCAGGAGTTGCAACTAGTTTTTGGTGTTTGTAGGTTATGTGTTGGCGGCCGTGCGTAGCGCTGACCCTAGGGGTGGGCTATGATGCGGTAGATACACCGTGGCCGGGCATGTCGGGTGCTCATTTGGTGTCTCGGAACCCTGTACACATCGTTCGGGGCCGTATGTGGAAACCTCGGCTGGACTCCCTGCGGATGGAACCTGGATAGGCGATAAACCTGGACTAGAGACTTGAGTGTTTAGGTAGGCCGTGGCCGACACCCTCATTGGGCTTTCGCTTGAAGGTTGCCGAGTACATGTCGTGTAAACGACGGTAAGTGGTGGGAGCGTGTGTGAAGAAGTACACCCCTGCAGGGTTATCATTATCTATTCGAATAGCCGAATTCCTCGGATATGGAAACTTGGACCCCTTGCATAGTTCATAGATAACTTGAAGTGGATACTCTAAAACTCGCAAGATAAATGTGAGTGCTATGGATGGCCTTCTCGTAGGGAGACGGGAGCGGATCCATAGTGGTGTATTGACTGGTGAATATGTGGACTCGTGTGCGCCACCTCAAAAGAGTTGCTTGCAGTCGTAGTTCAGGTTAGCCACTGAGTCAAAGCTGGCTTGCTATAGTTAAACTCCACCACCCCCCTTGTTGATACTGATGCATATGTAGTTAGTTCCGATGTAAGTTTTGCTGAGTACAATTGTACTCACGTTTGCTTAATTTATGTTTTGCAGAGAGATGTTAGTCTCGCTAGTAGTTCCGTGTGGACTTTGACGTTTAGCTTGCTACCTCAGCTACGATCTTGTGCCCTTGCCAGGATCTGGTAGATAGTCAGGCTTCTTAGCCTTTTCATTTGTAGATGTCTGTACTCAGACATGTTAAGCTTCCGCATGTGCTTTGATTTGTATGCTATGATTGTTGGGTCATGAGACCCATGTTTGCAATATCTCACTCCTCGGTGCCTAATGATTAAATATTTGAGTCGTAGAGTTATGTTGTGATGCCATGTTGTATTTACACATATCGAGCATATTGTGTGTATGATTGAAATGCTTGGTATGTGTGGGATCCGACAATCTAGTTGTTTATCCTTGGCAGCCTCTCTTATGGGGAAATGTAGTCTAGTGCTTCCATGAGCCATAGTAGTCCGCTACAGCCCGGTTCACCGGAGTCCTGCTAGCCCAGCACTACTGCTCAGGACACTTGACTGGTCGGCATGTGTTTCACTTTGTTCCTATGTCTGTCCCTTCGGAGAAATGTCACGCGGTGACATCCGGAGTCCTGCCTAGCCTGCTACAGCCCGGGTTCCCCGAAGTCCTGTTAGCCCAGCGCTACAGCCCGGATTCACACGTTGCTGACCGACATGCTCGATGTGATTCATGTATGCCTGTCCCCATAGGTTGGTGCCGCTTTGGGTTCACGACTAGCCATGTCGGCCCGGGTTCTCTGTCATATGGATGCTAGCGACACTATCATATACATGAGCCAAAAGGCGCAAACGGTCCTGGGCCATGGTAAGGCGACACCCGTGGGAATACCATGAGTGAGGCCACAAAGTGATATGAGGTGTTACCGGCTAGATCGATGTGATTTGGAATCGGGGTCCTGACATAAGTGAATCCCTATTATAACATGCACACAAATTTCGGGCACTTGTATTCGACTTAAGTCAATGTGCCACTGTATCTCGTATACTTACTACCCCCTCCGTCTAGGTGTAATAAGTCACATTAGAAGGTGCAACGGGACCAAGGTGCGCGCGCGCGCGCGCGTGTGTGTGTGTGTGTGTGTGTGTGTGTGTTTAACAGCATGTTTGTGTTAGAGAGAGCGACAGATCGACCTACTCCTACAGAGAGATGTTGTGTAGTGTACGATTTTAGCCGCGAGAGTCGGTGCATCCTCTCGTTTCCGAGCAGATCCGATAGGGACATGCGGACAACTGCCACGCCCGCTCCTGACCAGCCTGGCCCACCCAAAGCCCGTCCATCGCCCGCGCGCGCTTCCCGCCCGAAAAGTTCAGCGCCGCTCCAAAGAATCGGTGCCACATTCATGCCCGGGCAGAGCGGACGTGACCTCTCACTGGCACAAGAGTGATGGTTTCTTAGTCCCTCCAACTTACTGTTGGGTCTATGTGATTTGACGGCTCATTGGTCTTTATTACTGAGGTGGTAGGAATGCTGGATGTCCCACACTTTCGGCGAAAGGAGGTACTAGTACTAGATTACAATTTTCTCCATTCTTACAGCGAAGGCGTGCAAGAGTGATGGAAACACGCAGGCTCAATGATTACATGGCCCACCTCACACTATCACCGTGCGACACCTAACTCTTTACATAGTACTCCCTCCATTCCTAAATATTACTAGATGAGTCCCCGCGCGTTGCCGCGAAACAGCGGTATATCTCTCTGCGCAAAATTATCGATTTCATAGAACTAAAAAACTCTATAACCGCATGACAAATGTGGTAGCCAAACTAAATAAACTCCCATCATCATTTAGATCATCCCACATAAGGAAAAAAGATCAGCCAACTCCTACTGCATAATGGGATTATATTTTTCTTTTTGACATGTTAATGGGACTTAAAAGCTCACCTACATGCATGCTACCGGTGCATGCTTGCATGCAGACATGTTGATGTGATTTAAAACCCACTCACATGCATGTGCCACGGTATTTCTGCATGCTTGCATGTGGCTTAGTGCGGATCCTCTCAATGTCTAGATTAGACGGCTATTATGGACTGATTTACTTCATCTAACGGCTACATCAATTTGATGATGTGTCTCAAGGAGAGGATAGAGAATTCCTAGTAGTGGGGGCTAGCTATTACTAGTAGATAAGTCTTTGTAGAGATTCCACTACATACGGAACAAAATGAATGAATCTACACTTAAAATGCATCTATATACATCCGCATGTGGTTCATGGTGAAATCTCTACAAAGACTTATATTTAGGAATGGGGGAGACGGCGTACTAAGCAAGCTTCTCCTCATTCTGCGAGTTGACGGGACACATCAGAAGTACTCCAGTGTATAGAGCCTTGCCTCTAAGGTAGGCCCCACATGGTTTGCCTCTTTTTTAACATAACGCGTCAAGTCGTAATTTGTTTGTTCACCCATGGTAGACGATCCTCCCTCCACCAAGTGGACAACCAGTACATGTGCCAAATTACCACATGGGCTGCCTTTTTCGTACAGAAATGAGCTCCACCGTGTACCCGCGCGGGTGTGGTTGGGAAAGAGACGAGAGTACGTGCGCCGTGCATGCACCTCTTCTCTTCATGCATGTCCCCCATCTACGTGGATGTGTGTGAGAGATACAAACTGCGTTCGTGAGTGTTTTTTGTTTTGGGGTGGGGGTGGGCTGGGGGTTGATTTCGTGAATTATTTGTGGGAATATGTGTCGATGACATCTCAAACAAAATTTTGCATGCAATGTGTGTGAAATGGAGGCCTATCCATATTATACATAGAGGTCGGGCAATCCACGAGAAGAGAGGGAGGGGTCATAGCTATCGATAGAGTCGAAGAGAGGATCAAGTGGGTGGGTGCGAGATCGATGAAGAGAGCCATCGAAATTGTGTGTGTGCAAGTCAAAGATATAGGGCTACTAGCCTACCGGAACGTTAGAGGCCACATGTCAAGTTTGTGTGTGGCAGGGAGACATGACTAGAGTGCTTGATGTATCAGTGTGCGTGGGGGGGAGGGGTGGGGGGAGGGTTAGGCAGAGGCCTAACTATAGAGGTAGAACGACTCATATATGTGTTGAGAAGGAGAGACCCAGCTATGTCTTGAGGGAGATCGGTCGACATCCATACATAACTGAAGGACGGGAAATATGACGGGACAGATAGAGAGAGGGGAGAGAGAGGGAGGGAGAGGGGTCGAGTGCTGGATGGATGATGGAGTTGCTTCTGGAAGATGGTGGGAGAGGCCTACTAGACAAACTAAGGGTGGAACTGCAATGTTATCAACAAGAGTGGGGATGTGTTTCTGTGTGTGCCTGTGCGTGATAGATCTGTCAGGACGCATCCATGGATGATGAAGGGGAACCATGTGTTTGGTAAGCAAACCTAACTAGATCGGTAGATCAATTGTTCTTTGTCGGAGGAAGGGAGGGACACAACTAATGAGGTAGATCCATTGACGTGTGGGTAAAAACGAGTTATAAGGACCTAGCTAGCTATATGTATAACGAGAGATCGGTCTGTGTACGTCCATTTGTTAGAGGCAAATAAGGCCCAGCGAGACGGATAGACAGAGAGAATGGAGCTAGGAGGTGGTGCGAGAGGCCCAACTACTAGCTAGATAGGGGGAGGAGTGTGCGGTTATGAGATCGATGAAAAGAGGGACGAGAGTTTACATGTGTGTCTGACCGTATGAGAGACACGAGGCATGGACACATAAAGGAGGAGATTGAAGGTGTGTGTGTGTATGTTGTAGGCAGGCATCGCTGGAGAGGTTTATCGATCGGTGTGTGTCGCAAAGGAGTTGTGGAGACTCTGGGAGAACAGCCTAAAGAAACAAATGAATGTGCCCGGTGTATAGAATGTCGAGGGAGGGGGAGGGCGAGGACGGCGTGTGCATGCACGAAGAAAGTTAGTGGTAGCTACAAAGGTTAGAGGATTGTGTGGGTGTAAGAGACTAACAAAGATCATAATTTGATATGAAAGCGGATTAATATATTTGAATAGGAGATCATAGTGTTTTAAACATTGCATGCATGAATATAGCGGTGATACACGTGTTGTGCACATGTTATACCGTAATGTGATAATGCATGGCGTTTGCAACTCATAGCTAAATGCCGAACAATCTAAACCATACTATACATCAAACCATCTCACATTTTATTTGAATTTGTGATAATGTGTGGCGTTTGCAGCTTGCAACTAAATATCGAACAATCTAAACAATACTATATATCGAACATTCTCACATTTTATTTGAATTTGTGGTAATGTGTGGTGTTTGCAACTCACATCTAAATACTTGTAGGCGTAAGGGGAAGGGCACCATACATAATGTGATAAACACATTATACATATGAGACATGGTTAAGATTATGAAGATCTAGCTAGAGCTAGCAATGTATTGTGATTTGAAATCAAAATGAAGTGGATTCAAAAAATCTAGTTCGGGTTCATATAGTACACATAGTTCATATGTAACTCGAGACTAATCGTGTGGTGTGCTGTGAAGATAATACACAAACGATGGTTTAACTTGACAATAATGATGATTGTAGATCTTATTAAAACAGAGAAACGAATTCAAATGCTTTGACTTCACAACAATCATTACTGTAGATCTTATTCAACTAGAGAAACGAATTCAAATTTAGTTCATATTGAAGTGGTAGTATATATGTTTGGAATGCACTAAAACGTTCATTTGAGTAGTAGGTTGCATGCATTATACATGTAGCGAAATATTTTAATTGAACATAACATAAATTCAAAGTTTTGAATGACATTTGTAGTGCGCATTGATTTGGTGCAGTACATGTTAGGCTTGTCCGGAAATTTCAACCCGCGCCTTGTTAGCCCGAAATATTTAAGATATATCTTTGTCTCGTTGCGCTCCGACAACTCCCTCCATCTCAACCCGTGCCTTGCTATTCCGAAATTATAACGCGCGTGAAAACTCCCACCTCCTATGAAATCCCGACACGTGAAATGCCCGTGGTACCCCTGAACCGAAAGAACCGCCTCAAATAAGTGGGGGTACTTTCGTAACTTACCCCACATTTCGGACAAGCGCGTCTCTAATCCATGGTTCCCCACTCCCATCCCATCCGCCCACCCATTCGTACACCGAGGCCGCGAAAACCCGCGACGAAACCCCACACCCTGCTCCGTCCGCCACCTAGCCGGAGCCTCTTCCCCAACGACATCGTCCACAGCAACACCTCGACGTCCCTCATCCACCATACCAGATGAGGATCCGTCGTCGATCTCATCGTCCCGCCGGTTCATCCACCCCGTCCTCCACCTCCAAGGAGCTGCCCCGACATTCCCCTCATCTTTCGCGCCACCTCCATTCCCACACCGCCGTCTTCACCTGCACCACCGGAAGAGCATCATCATCACCGTTTCCTTGGATGAAGTTGCAGCCTAATTGGCGCCACCAAAGAGGTTGTACACTAATCGCCGCATTTTCTTCTTGATTCGATCTCACGGTGCTGCCGGCGCTCGGTTCCGAGCCGACACGGCGCGGCCCCATCCACGGCAGCGTCGCCGGCCACTTCCTCCACGGTGTCGCTCCCTCGGCGGTGACGTCCACCTCAGTAGGATTTGTTGCTGCTTTAGCTCTCGTTCGCGCTGCTGCTCTGCTCTTGCTCTCGGTCCCCTGCCTGGTCTGCTCTTGCTATTGCTCTTGCTCGCGCTGCAGCTCTCGCTCTTGCTCTTGCTTGCGATGCTGCTCTGATTTAGCTACACTTCAGTCGACTGAATCGACTTTTGGGTCAGTCGATTTTCAGGGGGTGGGGGGCTCACCGGGGTGAAGGAAGAACCAGCCGTAGCGGGGAGGGGGGCTCGCCGGAGAGGTAC
>NC_041382.1:116753798-116950469 GCF_002162155.2 Triticum dicoccoides
GGTGGCGGACCGGCGGTGGGGAGTGTTTTCGGGGCAGGCGGGGTGTGATACATCTCCAACGTATTTATAATTTTTGATTGCTCCATGCTATATTATCTACTGCTTTAAACATTATTGGGCTTTATTATCCACTTTTATATTATTTTTGGGACTGACCTATTAACCGGAGGCCCAGCCCAGAATTGCTGTTTTTTGCCTATTTTAGGGTTTCGAAGAAAAGGAATATCAAACGGAGTCCAAACGGAATGAAACCTTCGGAAACGTGATTTTCTCATCAGATAAGATCCAGAAGACTTGGGCCCTTCGTCAAGGAAGCCACAAGGTGGTCACGAGGGTAGGGGCGCCCCCCTAGGGCGCGCCCCCTGCCTCGTGGGCCCCTCGAAGCTCCACCAACATACTTGTTCCTCCTATATATATCCACGTACCCCCAAACGATCGGGGACGGAGCCAAAAACCTAATTCCACCGCCGGAACTTTCTGTATCCATGAGATCCCATCTTGGGGCCTGTTCCGGAGCTCCGCCGGAGGGGGCATCGATCACGGAGGGATTTTACATCATCATCCAAGCCCCTCCGATGAAGTGTGAGTATTCTACTTCAGACCTACGGGTCCATAGCTAGTAGCTAGATGGCTTCTTCTCTCTTTTTGGATCTCAATACAATGTTCTCCCCCTCTCTCGTGGAGATCTATTCGATGTAATCTTCTTTTTGCGGTGTGTTTATTGAGACCGATGAATTGTGGGTTTATGATCAAGTCTATCTATGAATAATATTTGAATCTTCTCTGAATTCTTTTATGTATGATTGGTTATCTTTGCAAGTCTCTTCGAATTATCAGTTTGGTTTGGCCTACTAGATTGGTTGTTCTTGCCATGGGAGAAGTGCTTAGCTTTGGGTTCGATCTTGCGGTGTCCTTTCCCAGTGGCAGAAGGGGCAGCAAGGCACGTATTGAATCATTGCCATCGAGGATAACAAGATAGGTTTTTTTATCATATTGCATGAAACTATCCCTCTACATCATGTCATCTTGCTTAAGGCGTTACTCTGTTTTTAACTTAATACTCTAGATGCATGCTGGATAGCGGTCGATGAGTGGAGTAATAGTAGTACATGCATAATCGTTTCGGTCTACTTGTCTCGGACGTGATGCCTATATACATGATCATACCTAGATATTCTCATAACTATGCTCAATTCTGTCAATTGCTCAACAGTAATTTGTTCACCCACCATAGAATATTTATGCTCTTGAGAGAAGCCACTAGTGAAACCTATGGCCCCCGGGTCTCTTTCTCATCATATCAATCTCCATCACTTTATTATTGCTTTGCTTTTACTTTGCTTTTACTTTATTTACTTTGCATCTATATACCAAAAATACCAAAAATATTATTTATCATCTCTATCAGATCTCACTTTCGTAAGTGACCATGAAGGGATTGACAACCCCTAAGCGCGTTTGTTGCGTTGAGCTATTGTTTTGTGTAGGTACGAGGGACTCGAGCGTAGCCCCTACTGGATTGATACCTAGGTTCTCAAAAACTGAGGGAGATACTTACGCTACTTTGCTGCATCATCCCTTCCTCTTCGGGGAAATCCAACACAGTGCTCAAGAGGTAGCAAGAAGAATTTCTGGCGCCGTTTCCGGGGAGTCTGCGCAAAAGTCAACATACCAAGTGCCCATCACAATCCCTATCTCCCGCATTACATTATTTGCCATTTGCCTCTCGTTTTCCTCTCCCCCACTTCACCCTTGCCATTTTATTCGCCCTCTCTATCTCTATCCTCCCTCTCTATTTGCCTCTTTTGTCGTTTGCTTTTTGTTTTCTTGTGTATTGGATTGCTTGTTTGTCGTGATGGCTCAAGATAATATTATGGTTAATTATTCTCAATTGCATACTGAAAGATCTACTAAAAAGGTGCATGCGATAGAAGAAATTAATGTTTTGAGTGGAAAGATGGATGAACTTATGAAATTATTTGCTTATAAGAGTGTTTCTTCTGATCCTAATGATGTGCCCTTGTCTACTTTGATTGAGAATAATAATGAATCTATGGATGTGAATTTTGTTGGTAGGAACAATTTTGGTAACAACGCGTATAGAGGAAATTTCAATCCTAGGCCTTATCCTAGTAATCACTCTAATAATTATGGTAATTCCTACAACAATTCTTATGGAAATTATAATAAGATGCCCTCTGATTTTGAATCTAATATTAAAGAATTTATTTCTTCGCAAAAGAATTTTAATGCTATGATTGAAGAAAAATTGCTTAAGATTGATAATTTGGCTAGGAACATTGATAGAATTGCTCTTGATGTTGATTCTTTGAAACTTAGATCTATTCCACCTAAGCAGGATATCAATGAGTCTCTCAAAGCCATGAGAATTTCCATTGACGAGTGCAAAGAAAGAACCGCTAGGATGCATGCTAAGAAAGATGCCTTTATAAAAGCGTGTTATTCTAGTTCTTATGAAAATAATGATGAAGATCTAAAAGTTATTGATGTGTCCGCTATTAAATCTTTGTTTTACAATATGAATCTTGATAATGATGGGACTGAATATAATCCACCTTTACCTAGAAGGCGTTCTAAGAATTCAGAATTTGTTGATCTTGATGCTAAATTTGATAAAAGTGGGATTGAAGAAATTAAAACCCTAGATGTTGCTAAACCCACTATTATGGATTTCAAGGAATTTAACTATGAAAATTGATCTTTGATTGATTGTATTTCCTTGTTGCAATCCGTGCTAAAATCTCCTCACGCTTATAGTCAAAATAAAGCGTTTACTAAACATATCATTGATGCCTTGATGCAATCTTATGAAGAAAAACTTGAATTGGAAGTTTCTATCCCTAGAAAACTTTATGATGAGTGGGAACCAACTATTAAAATTAAAATTAAAAATTATGAGTTTTATGCTTTGTGTGATTTGGGTGCTAGTGTCTCTACTATTCCCAAAACTTTGTGTGATTTACTAGATTTCCGTGATTTTGATGATTGCTCTCTAAACTTGCATCTTGCGGATTCCACTATTAGGAAACCTATGGGAAGATTAATGATGTTCTTATTGTTGCTAATAGGAATTATGTGCACATAGATTTTATCGTTCTTGATATAGATTGCAATCCTTCTTGCCCTATTATTCTCGGTAGACCTTTCCTTAGAACGGTTGGTGCAATTATTGATATGAAGGAAGGGAATATTAGATTTCAATTTCCATTAAAAAAAGGGCATGGAACACTTACCTAGAAAGAAAATCAAATTACCATATGAATCTATCATGAGATCCACTTATGGATTGCCTACCAAAGATGGCAATACCTAGATCTATTCTTGCTTGTTATGCCTAGCTAGGGGCGTTAAATGATAGCGCTTGTTGGGAGGCAACCCAATTTTATTTTTATTCCTTGATTTTTGCTCCTGTTTAGTAATAAATAAATTATTTAGCCTCGGTTCTGGTTGTGTTTTTTGTGTTTAATTAGTGTTTGTGCCAAGTAGAACCGTTGGGAAGACTTGGGGAAAGTCTTGTTAAACTTGCTGTAAAAAACAGAAACTTTAGCGCTCACGAGAACTGCTGTCAATTTTATTTTAAAAGTGATATTTAGTTAATTATTTTTTCAGGTGATTAATAGATAAATTCCTCACTTCCAGCAATTTATTTTAGAATTTTTGGGGTTCCAGATCTTGCGCTAGCTACAGATTACTACAGACTGTTCTGTTTTTGACAGATTCTGTTTTCCGTGTGTTGTTTGCTTATTTTGATGAATCTATGGCTAGTAAAATAGTTTATAATCCATAGAGAAGTTGTAGTACAGTAGGTATAACACCAACATAAATAAAGAATGAGTTCATTACAGTACCTTGACATGGTCTTTTGTTTTCTTTCGCTAACGGAGCTCACAAGTTTTCTACTTTAAGTTTTGTGTTGTGAAGTTTTCAAGTTTTGGGTAAAGATTTGATGGATTATGGAACAAGGAGTGGCAAGAGCCTAAGCTTGGGGATGCCCATGGCACCCCCAAGATAATCTAAGGACACCTAAAAGCCAAAGCTTGAGGATGCCCCGGAAGGCATTCCCTCTTTTGTCTACTTCTATCGGTAACTTTACTTGGAGCTATATTTTTATTCACCACATGATATGTGTTTTGCTTGGAGCGTCTTTTATGATTTGAGTCTTTGCTTATTAGTTTACCACAATCATCCTTTCTGCATACACCTTTTGAGAGAGCCATACATGATTTGGAATTTGATAGTTTTGCTCTAGTGCTTCACTTATATCTTTTAGAGCATGGTGGTGGATTTGTTTTATAGAAACTATTGATCTCTCATGCTTCACTTAGATTATTTTGAGAGTCTTAATAGCATGGTAATTTGATTAAAATCCTAATATGCTTGGTATGTAAGATTAATAATAAAAATTTCGTATGAGTGTGTTGAATACTAAGAAGAAATTGATGCTTGATAATTGTTTTGAGATATGAGGATGGTGATATTAGAGTCATGCTAGTTGAGTAGTTGTGAATTTGAGAAATGCTTGTGTTAAAGTTTGTGATTCCCGTAGCATGCACGTACGGTGAACCGTTATGTGATGAAGTCGGAGCATGATTTATTTATTGATTGTCTTCCTTATGAGTGGCGGTCGGGGACGAGCGATGGTATTTTCCTACCAATCTATCCCCCTAGGAGCATGCGCGTAATACTTTGCTTTGATAACTTCTAGATTTTTGCAATAAGTATATGAGTTCTTTACGACTAATATTGAGTCCATGGATTATACACACTTTCCTTCCTTCCACCATTGCTAGCCTCTCTAATACTGCGCACTTTTCACCGGTATCATACACCCACCAAATACCTTCCTCAAAACAGCCACCATACCTACCTATCATGGCATTTCCATAGCCATTCCGAGATATATTGCCATGCAACTTTCCACCGTTCCGTTCATTATGACACGCTCCATCATTGTCATATTGCTAGCATGATCATGTAGTTGACATCGTATTTGTGGCAAAGCCACCGTTCATAATTCTTTCATACATGTTACTCTTGATTCATTGCATATCCCGGTACACCGCCGAAGCCATTCATATAGAGTCATATTTTGTTCTAAGAATCGAGTTGTAATTCATGAGTTGTAAGTAAATAAAAGTGTGATGATCATCATTATTAGAGCATTGTCCCAGTGAGGAAAGGATGATGGAGACTATGATTCCCCGACAAGTCGGGATGAGACTCCGGACGAAAAAAAGAGGCCATAAAAAAGAGAGAAAGGTCCAAATAAAAAAAGAGAGATGAGAGAAAAAGAGAGAAGGGACAATGTTACTATCCTTTTACCACACTTGTGCTTCAAAGTAGCACCATGATCTTCATGATAGAGAGTCTCTCATTATGTCACTTTCATATACTAGTGGGAATTTTTCATTATAGAACTTGGCTCGTATATTCCAATAATGGGCTTCCTCAAAATGCCCTAGGTCTTCGTGAACAAGCGAGTTGGATGCACACCCACTTAGTTTCTTTTGAGCTTTCATATACTTATAGCTCTAGTGCATCCGTTGCATGGCAATCCCTACTCACTCACGTTGATATCTATTGATGGGCATCTCCATAGCTCGTTAATACACCTAGTTGATGTGAGACTATCTTCTCCCTTTTTGTCTTCCCCACAACCACCATTCTATTCCACATATAGTGCTATATCCATGGCTCATGCTCATGTATTGCGTGAAGATCGAAAAAGTATGAAACAATTGCTTGGCTTGTCATCGGGGTTGTGCATGATTTAAATACTTTGTGTGGTGAAGATAGAGCATAGCCAGACTATATGATTTTGTAGGGATAGCTTTCTTTGGCCATGATATTTTGAGAAGACATAATTGCTTTGTTAGTATGCTTGAAGTATTATTATTTTTATATCATTATGAACTTTTGTCTTGAACCTTTAGAATCTGAATATTCATACCACAATTAAGAAGATTTACATTGAAATTATGCCAAGTAGCACTCCGCATCAAAAATTCTGTTTTTATCATTTACCTACTCGAGGACGAGCAGGAATTAAGCTTGGGGATGCTTGATACGTCTCCAACGTATCTATAATTTTTGATTGCTCCATACTATATTATCTACTGTTTTAAACATTATTGGGCTTTATTATCCACTTTTATATTATTTTTGGGACAAAACTATTAACCGGAGGCCCAGCCCAGAATTGTTGTTTTTTGCCTGTTTTAGGGTTTCGATGAAAAGGAATATCAAATGGAGTCCAAACGGAATGAAACCTTCGGAAACGTGATTTTCTCATCAGATAAGATCCAGGAGACTTGGACCCTCCGTCAAGGAAGCCACGAGGTGGTCACGAGGGTAGGGGGCGCGCCCCCTACCTCGTGGGCCCCTCGAAGCTCCACCGAAGTACTTCTTCCTCCTATATATATCCACGTACCCCCAAACGATCGGGGACGGATCCAAAAACCTAATTCCACCGCCGCAACTTTCTGTATCCACGAGATCCCATCTTGCGGCCTGTTCCGGAGCTCCGCCGGAGGGGGCATCAATCACGGAGGGCTTCTACATCATCATCTAAGCCTCTCCGATGAAGTGTGAGTAGTTTACTTCAGACCTACGGGTCCATAGCTAGCAACTAGATGGCTTCTTCTCTCTTTTTGGATCTCAATACAATGTTCTCCCCCTCTCTCGTGGAGATCTATTCAATGTAATCTTCTTTTGCGGTGTGTTTGTTGTCTATCTATGAATAATATTTGAATCTTCTCTGAATTCTTTTATGTATCATTGGTTATCTTTGCAAGTCTCTTCGAATTATCAGTTTGGTTTGGCCTACTAGATTGGTTGTTCTTGCCATGGGAGAAGTGCTTAGCTTTGGGTTCGATCTTGCGGTGTCCTTTCCCAGTGATAGAAGGGGCAGCAAGGCACGTATTGTATCGTTGCCATCGAGGATAACAAGATGGGGTTTTTATCATATTGCATGAAACTATCCCTCTACATCATGTCATCTTGCTTAAGGCGTTACTCTGTTTTTAACTTAATACTCTAGATGCATGCTGGATAGCGTTCGATGAGTGGAGTAATAGTAGTAGATGCAGAATCGTGTCGGTCTACTTGTCTCGGACGTGATGCATATATACATGATCATACCTAGATATTCTCATAACTATGCTCAATTCTACAATTGCTCAATAGTAATTTGTTCACCCACCATAGAATACTTATGCTCTTGAGAGAAGCCACTAGTGAAACCTATGGCCCTGGGGTCTCTTTCTCATCATATCAATCTCCATCACTTTATTATTTCTTTGCTTTTACTTTATTTACTTTGCATCTCTATACCAAACATACCAAAAATATTATTTATCATCTCTATCAGATCTCACTTTCGTAAGTGACTATGAAGGGATTGACAACCCCTAAGCGCATTGGTTGCATTGAGCTATTGTTTTTGTGTAGGTACGAGGGACTCGAGCGTAGCCTCCTACTAGATTGATACCTTGGTTCTCAAAAACTGAGGGAAATACTTACGCTACTTTGCTGCATCATCCCTTCCTCTTCGGGGAAATTCAACGCAGTGCTCAAGAGGTAGCAGGGCGGCGCACCACCGGCCACGGGCGGCGGGGGGCTGCTGTTTGGCCGGTGGTGGCTGGCGGCTCTGGGGGGTGGAGGTTGAAGATGAACCACAGGCCCTTGATTTCATATCCAACGGCTGCAAAATCGACTGACGAGAGATGAAAAAGTCAGTCGACCGACGTGTAGCCTCACCTTGCTAGTGCGTTCAGTTTCAACAGTTAAGTTTAGTTTCGACAGTTAAGTTTAGAGATGAGCAGCTGATGTATTTTACATCTAGCACTTTGTGGTTATGTATTTTACGTCATGTATTGGATATGATATTAGAATTCCACTCAGGTTAATGTTGTTCATTGTCTCTCTTGTCCTGCTTCAGCCTCGGCGTCGTACAACTCACCGGAGCTGCTCCAACGACGAAACCCTCCATCACAGCAGAGCAGTACCTCGGGCTCCATCTCCAGATGCCTAATATCTTCTTCCACTCCTCCGATAGCAAAGTCAGCCGGAGCATCCTCACTGGCCAACCCAATCACGCTGAGATAGACATGGCTTCGCCAAAGAGGTTGTACACTTGTTGCATCTCTTTTTTACTCTACATGTTATATATATTGTCCACTGAGCACACGGATTTGTTCCTTTAGTGTCTCCTTGAAAGCAAAAACGTAGGAATTTTAATTTTCACTTGTCCTCCTTTTCAAATTCCTATTCATGAAGCACAAGACTAAGAGATAGTAGCATAATAGCATTATAACCGTACATTTTCTTGTGGTTTGACTTAATCTCACCATGCTTCTTTGCATCCTTTGATCTTCCAATTGTTGTGAATCAAACACCCAGATTGGCAGAAATCCCGTGTTTTTAAATTCTCTGTTTTGCACGTGCATTCCTATCCTATTCCTATCTATTTCCTATCCATGCATTGTTGGAATCCTCCAATTCAAACGAGCCCTTACAGAATTACTTCTACTATAGATAGTTGTCAAAGAAAACCTTGCGTGGTTTGTCCCGCTCCTGCTGCACCATCGTCCACCCCAGCTTAGCTGCTCCAACAACAGAAGGGTCCAGCACAGCAGGGATCCAGCCTCCAGACTGTCTTTCGCCGCCTCAGATCGTCTTCCCCGCCGCTGGCAGCCATGAAAACCGCATTACCATCATCAACCGAGCAGATGACCTCGAGGACTACACGGGTCCGCAAGAGAGGTTGCACTCTTTCGTGTCTGCTTACGTTATGCATCGCTTAATATTACATGCTACTTTATCGTCCTGTTCACCGATTAGACTCTGAGTCAGCTCCAAACTAATGGTCAAACTTGAGTTTTTAAATGGTTGTGGGGAACATATCAGGGCCGCTATCAATAGTATCTATCTACTATCTGGTTAATCTCCGGTGTCTACTATGAGTTTCATGTTGGGTGGGAAGCAAACAGTAAAGAAGCCATTATCTGTATTTTTAACTGAAGCCATTATTTGCCTGCTATTATTTGTTTTAGGTCTATCCACAGGTTGCTACCATCACTCTGGATTTCTGCATGCACTCCTTACATAATCTCACTATGTTTTATTCCTATGCATGACAGTTATTGTAAACAATGGAACTGAACATGTAGAGCAAAAGAGACGAGCCTTGCGTGGCAATAAAATTTCATGCAGAGGTCGCTCCATGGTAGGCGAAAAGGCAGCCCCCCTCCACGCATTTCGGATTGTAATCGAGAGGAAGATATCTGTTCTGAGGGGGATTCAGAAGGAGAAGACAACTCCTATTTACCCCCTAAGGTATTCGCTCTAACTTGGCATGCTGATGTTGGTTATATCATGCATATGGTGTCTTGCATTGCTTACTTTCTACATCAAATATGTCGTCTGCTTAGTTTAGACATCCTTTGTGTGAATGCCATCTGTTTAGTTTATTCATTGTTTATGTGAATTATGCAACGCCATCTTGTTTAGTCAGGCATCATATATGTGAATTTTGCAATGGCATCCTGCTTAGCCAGTCATCTTATATGTAAATTATATCAGGCCATCCTTTTTTTTCGTTACATATTACATTTGTCAACAATGTTAGTACATTCAACTGCTCTTCGTGTGCATCAACCATTTGACACGGTGATGGCAAATTCTGGAGTGAAAACAAGGTCTTCAGAGTAGACTATGCTATCTGACGAAGCGCATATCTCGCTGGTTACAGATAGCTCCTTAGAGGAGGATTCAGAGATAGATGACCAGTCCTATTCCCCCCTGAGGTGTATGCTCTAACTTGGCAGGGTTATGTTGCTCATATCATGTGTATGGTGTCTTGCATTGCTATGTCATTTGATTAGTTTAGACATGCTTTGTGTGAATGCCACCTGTTTAGTGTCTAATTACCATATATGTGAATTATGCATTGCCATATTGTTGCAAGACATTATATATGTGAATTATACAATGCTATCTTGTTGCAAAGGCATTATATATGTGAATTATGCAATGCCATGTTGTTTAGAAAATCATCATGTATGTGAATTATATCATGCTACCATTTTTTGTATTACATGTTTCATTTGTCGACAACGTTTGTATATTCAACTACTCTTCATGTGCATCAGCCATTTGAAGTGGTGATGGAAGTATCTGGAGTGAAAACAAGGTATTCAGAGCAGACAATGCTACCTGCTGAAGCAGACATCTTGCTGGTTACAGAGAGCTCCTCAGAGGAGGATTCAGAGACTGATGACCAGTCCTATTTCCCCCTGAGGTCTATGCTCAAACTTGGCAGGGTTATATTACCCATGTCATGCATGTTGTCTTGCATTGCTTAGTTTTTACATCATATATGGATTGCCATCTGCTTACTTGCTTACTATATAAATCATATATTTGAATTATATCATGCCATCATGTTTACATAGTACATACACATCATCTATCTGAATTATGGCATGGCAACCCATTTAATAAAGGCATCATATAGTTATATCATCTCATCCTATTTAGTGTTTACAGTCATCATATTTTGAATTATGGCATTCTATCCGTGAATGTATGTGAATTATGGCATGCCAACCTATTTAATAAACACATTATATAGTTATGTCATGTCATCCTGTTTACATAGTCTCATATTTTGAACTATGTCTTTCCATATTTTTTAGTTAGCCATCATAATGTGAAATTGTGTCATGCTATCCTGTTTACTTAGCCATCATATATGTGAAATTGTGTCATGCTATCCTGTTTGGTTAGACAACATAAATATGAATTATTTCATGCCCTCTTTTATTCCCCACTATCCATTGCACCTGTCTATCATACAATGTCTATACTTTCAATTACTTTTCTTGTTTATCAGCCATTTGAATTGGAGAGTGTGATGGCAGTATCTAAGGGAGTAACAACACGGTCTTCAGAAAAGATAGTGCTACCAGTTGATGCAGATAGAACCACGGTTGTACTTGCCCAAGGACCAGATCCACCACACATAACCCAGACTCTCACAGATTGTACCCCTACCCAGTTGGACAGAGAACCAGCTACACCCCTTCTAACCCCAACCCCGGCAGATAGTAACCCAGTTCCAGTTGACACAGCACCGTCTCCACCACAGAGCACCCAAACACGAGTAGTTAGTAAGGGACCTTTGCTCTCGCATTACTGTATTTACTCATACCAACTATTTTCAAATTTGAAGGATGGAATTGAAACTCCAATGGCGCAACAGGTATGTTTTAAACCTGTTTCTTTAACTGGTTTGCTGTTGTAACCTGCTCTATGTTGATTTCAGTTTCAATTGAATAAATAGTTATGTTCTCATGTCATGCACATTACAAGTGTTGTTATTGCTCTATAGTTACCCACACTTATATTCTGTCTATTCTGCTTTATCTTGAACAAATATTATTTGAACTTTGTCTCTATCTTGATTTGGCAACAAGAACTAGAATGATATAGACCATAAAGTGACCATGGTACATAGATATATGTTTGTTTCATGATGTTATCTTGTCCACTTTACTACTGAACTCATTTACCAAAATGAGTTTCATATACAACATGGTAAACATGTGATGTGTCTGCTTGTTTCTCTTTTAGAATGCAGACAAAATATTGGAGAACAGTACCGCGTTATCCAATGGTAAAGGAAGTAATGCAGATAAGGTTCAAGATAGTGAGACATCCCTGTTGGTCTCCAAGAAAGCTCATAAAAACTATCTTGACGATAGTGAGGGAACCCAAAAGTCCTGTCTTCATGTAGTGTTCGAGTTACTGGCCACTACTGCTGCCACAAGCTCTTCGAACTCGTTGCCTGAATCAGTTCATCTTCTCGAGTCTCAACTTTAAGTTGAAAGACATCGATCAGATGTGCTGCAACAGGAAGCTGAAGGACTGAGGAAGTCCCTGCAGAATTCAGATGCATATTTTCTGGTGCAACAACAAGCGCTGGAGGATTTAAGCGCCAAACGATAGAAAGTTAATAAGCTTGCTAAGCATCTTGCCAGCATTATGGGTACCCAGGATATTGTTTCTTGCGATCTTCTGAAGTGGTTTCAGTTCTGGATTTGTTTTGCTGTGGCGTTTATTTGCGCTGGTCGCCAACTTTGACAACCAGTGTATATGATATGCTGCTTTGTTCCCTATATTTGCACTGGTGGTGAACTTTGATGCCTAGTGGATGTAATATGTGTAATAACTGTGATAGCCTAGCGTTAGTTGCTTGCTTATGTATTTCCTTGTTGTCTTGTTTATTTGTTTGCTTGTAGTCATTGCAGTTCTTTTTTCGCAGTTAGCTAGTGGCTGCAATAACCTTACTTTTTAAAACTAGGCCACAATAACCATGGGCTAATATTTACTGTAGTTACACTGGGCCTCCTACTGGCCGTAGAAACAGTGGGCCTTCTATGGGCCGTAGAAACAATGGGCCTTCTACGGGCCATAGAACCAATGGGCCTTCTGCGGGCTGTATCATCAATGCGCCTTATACGGGAGGTATGATCGATTAGCCAAACATGGGCCAAACAGATCGCATTATGGCCGTAAACAGGATAGAGTTGGAATCAACCATTCATGGGCCGACCATAACGGGCCATCGTTAATAGGCCGTATTTGATGACGCTATGAAAATGGCCCAACGTATTAATGGACCACAAACGGGCCAACTGTAACCACGGGCTGAATTTGGCCCACAAGCAGAAAATGACAGTAACGGGCCGTAAGTAAACGAATGCTGGAAATGAGCCCAAGAATAAATGGTCTCTGAGAAGGCCGAAAGATAACATGGGCTGGAAACGGCCCAACAGAATAGCGGGCCGTTAATGGGTATAAAGTGATACACTGTTCATTACGGGCCAGTTTCACCATGGGCCGTTAATGGGTGTAAAGTGATACACTGCTCATTACGGGCCAGTTTCACCACGGGTCGTTAATAGGCCAAGAGTTACATAGGGCCTCATATGGGCCGAAAGACGTCATGGGCCATATATGGGCCAGAAGTGAAAACGAGCTGGAATCATATTGGGTGGCCTAGATGACGCTACTGGGCCTAATTCGGATAGGGCGTAACGGGCCTTGGGTTAGCGGGCTATAAATGGGCTATATGCGAACATGCCGTTAACAGGATTTACATGGGCCGGCCCGCCACCTTTTGACCAAGTCAAACGGGCCGGCCTTTTCATAGGAATGGACCTCTGTTGGGCCGTGCCACGTGTCGACGTATCATAGGCGCCTTCTGTCCAATGAGTGGATGACATCTGTCCCAACGATGAGCCGACACGTGTTTCCTCCAGCCAATGATGATTTTACACGTGGAAAATCCCCATTGGTCGGGGCTGTTAATGGGTTATCGGATCCAAAAGCCGACCCGATAGCTTAACAGCGTTCCATTACGGTGGATGCCATGTGTCGGTCACCCTTGACAAAAGCACTTCTGTGACGCGGGATTAATCGTCATGGAAGTGGACACTTCCATGATGATAATTTTGGTAATTTCATGGAACACTTCTATGACAGCATAGGTATGACTATCTTGATTTTGTCATAAAATCGTCATGGATGTACATGCATGACAAAAAATGCGACCTACTGTGACAAACACGTATCATCACGAAAGTGTATTTTTTTGTAGTGCGCGCTCAAGGGAGCACACCACATCCCTTTCTTCACATGGGACCGTGATAATTCCCCCGCTTCCTGGCATCTTGAGGACGTTGTAGCCATGGTGAGTGATTGCCATGAACTTGGCCAGGGCTGGATATCCGAGGATGGCATTGTACGGCAGGCGGATGTGTGCGGCGTCGAAGTCGATGAGCTCGGTGTGGTAGTTCTTGCACTCCCCGAAGGTGACAGGCAGGCGGACTTGCCCTATCGGTGTGGTGGAACCATCAGTCACTCATGAGAAAGGCTTGGTTGGCTGGAGCTACTCATAGGGCACTTGGAGGTTGTCGAACGTGTCGACGGATAGGTCGTTGAGCCCTGCGCCACCGTCGATGAGAGTCTTGGTGACCTGCACATTGCTGATGACTGGGGAGCACAGCATAGGGAGGGTGCCAGAGGTGGCTGCGCACTTGAGCTGGTCGGCCGAGTTGAAGGTGATGGCGCATCGGGACCACCTGAGCGGGCGCGTGGCCTCGAGCTTGGGGAGCGCCGCGTTCACCTCACGAGCGAACTGTTTGAAGATGCGCTGAGAGGCTGTGGTCTGAGCACCGCCCAAGATGCAAGCGATCGCACGCGGCTCCTGGAAGCCCCCAGCCCCCTCGTCCTGGTGGTGGTTGTCATTCCTTCTTGGCGGCGGCAACGGGGGAAGATCGGCGTTGCCCTGGGGGCGATCCTCACGAGGCGGGTCCCTCCAGGCGCCCTCACGAGGTTGGTCCTGCTAGCGGTCCTCACGAGGCCGGTTGCGCCACTCCTAGCACGGGCCATGGTCGTCCCAGCGTCCGCCTCCACGTCCTCCTCCACAGCCGTAGCCCCGGTCGTTGCGCTCGGGGCGTCGACCAAAGCGTCCTTCCCGTATGGCTCTGAGCTCTTGATAGTCGCTGGTGTTGTGGGTGTTCAGGTTGTGGAAGGTGTAGAATGGACGGCCGTTCTTGGATGACTCGGGCCGATCTCTGCCCCGCTTGGTGTCGGGCTCCGCTGCAAGCACCACTGCCTCTTTGCGCTTCACGTCCTTGGCCTTGGCCTTCTTTTCCTCCACTCCTGTAGCTGGCAGATCAAGGGGAGAGAGGCACCCCTCCTCAGCTCTTGCGCACCTGTTCGCCAGGTTGAACAGCTCCTGAGATGTGCAAAGCTCCTCGTGGATAGACAGCTCTTCCTTCATCTTGACATCACGGACGTCGTCTGAGAATGCGGAGATGATGGCTTCGTCCATGACCTTGGGGATCTTGAGGCGGGTGTTGTTGAAGCACTAGATGTACTTCTGGAGGGTCTCTCCTGGCTGTTGCTTGATGCGGCGTAGGTCACCCGCGGCAGGTGGGCGGTCGCGAGTGCCCTGGAAGTTGGCGACGAAGCGGTCACGCATCTCATCCCAGGAGGAGATCGAGCCGTGCTGCAGGTTCAGGAGCCAGGAGCGGGCCCCATCCTTGAGAGCCATGGGAAACCAGTATACCAATGACTTTTTGGTCGCCGTTGGCCGCTTCGATGCTCAGCTCATAGAGCTGCAGAAACTCCGCGGGGACGGCGGTGCTGTCGTATCGAGGAGGTAGATCTAGCTTGAACTTGCCTGGCCAGGCAACGCTACGCAGTTCGAGGGTGAAGGCACGACAGCCAGCCGTGATCGCTGGGGCCTGCTTCCGAGGCGGAGCTTGGTCTTGGCGAGGCCCGCGCTGCGCCACTGCAGGCGACACGCGGTCTTGGCGAGGTGGCGCGGGGAGCGCCGGTGTGGCTTCTCGCGGCCGCGGGATTTCTTGGCAGCTTCTTTCTTCATGCGCGGGCGCCGGGCGCAGTGGATCACACCGAGGAGGCGCGCATCTTGATGCCAAGGCACCATCTTGGGATCGAGGCGGTGGAGGCATGCCATGAGCCCCGTCGCCCGCGGCTGGTTGAGGTGGAGGCTGAGAGTGAGGCGGCGCCGGAGAGCCCCCTGCGGCACGCACGAGCTCGGCGACGCGGTCGAGCCACTCCTCATAGAGGTCATCGACGGGGCGGTAACGCAGGAGCTCGTTCGCCGCGATGAGCGTGGCCCGTGCCTCCATGGGAGTGCGGTGCGCGTGAGACGAAGAACCAGCAGGGGTGAGTGATGGAGTAGCTGTAGCGACCTAACCTCAGATGGTCAAGTCTCTGTGCTTAAGTGTCATCCCTGGATCGGTATGCTGACACACATAGTACTCGAGGATTTATGACAGAGGTAAATCACATGTATAAAATAACGTAAATACTATTACCTCAATCCAAATAGCGGAAGTAACAACAAGGTTATGGATTCCCATCAACACCAACGGCAAAGTTGAGTGTAAAAATCGTAACCCTAACGTATCACTTACTCGTCGTAAGATTCCTGCAACATGAGACGTTGCAGCCACAAAGGGCCAGTACATTGAATGTACTAGCAAATTCACACCATAGGATAATGATGAATAATAGCTATCACTACATGCATATATGGCTGGTGGAAAAGCTCTATGGTTATAATGTTTTTTGTGAAAAGCCAATTTTTCCCTACAACAAGGAATATATTTTATTTAACTACAAGGTTGGTTCAAAATATTGAGAAGGTTCCTCCAACTCAATCCCAAATTAACATCAATAACCCAACAAATTATTTAAGTAACGTGTTGAGATACTTAAGATACTCCAAGTACTAGATACTCAAGATGTTCATAACTGGGGACACGGCTAATCATGATTAGTTTGTACACTCTGCAGAGCTTTGCGCACTTTTCCCACAAGACTCGATCGCCTCCGTTGAATTTCTCGCACTACATGATGGTTGAGAAACGGATGACCGAGACACAGTCTTTCAGAAACATTAACTCTTTACTCCGGGCAGACCATACCATACCTACAACCCACTACCTGCTGATCCACCTCTTCAAGAGCTTCACGTAACTTACTCAACTATGCTAGAGCCCATAATAGCTTGTGGCTGCACACGTAAGTTTCTAGCATGAATCATCTCAGTTCCCTTTGAGCCTGGGTGGCGGTCCATAGGAAGATCACACGGGTACTCCAGGATTTCCAAAAATACAGGCAACACTGGGTACTCCAGGTGCCTCAATCCACCCAGATGTAAATTTAAGTTGCCACCTTAAGTTGAACCATTAATTAACAATCTCACATCTGTCATGGATTTCACTCACCCAAACCACTTCTACGAGCATAGCATAGCAATATAAGCAAAGCGTAGAAGTAACTCACAAGGGTTTAAATGTAACAGGGCAATAGGTTCTACCTCATCAGCTACTTTCCAACCCACATGTTAATGACATCCTAACCATGCAATGTTTGAGGATTAGAACTAATGCATAAAAACTGGATGATAAAGGGATATGATCAAAGTGTGAACTTGCCTGCAATGTTGATGAAGATGATTCGCACTCATAACTCTTGATAGTTCTACTCGTCACACTCCGTTCAATCTATCGTGAGCAAGCAATAGTAACCACACATAAGCAATCACTCAGAAGATCGGGAAGAACGAAGAAGACAGTTCAGAATACATCAAAACCAAGCAAATAACTCTTGCAACATAAAACAATTTCTAACAGTACCAAAATTATGTGAATTTGGCCTTATCAGAAAGTTTAGGTCAAGAGCTTCGATTTGCAAAAAGAATCAACTAAATCGGAGTTACGAAACTCAAGTTATGTTCAAAAGAAGTTTGAATATGAATCTAATCAAATTTCGAAATTTGAAAATTTCAAACAGTTGATGTGACAGGTTCACTGGATAGGTGAAAACAAGACGAAGCTATTTCATCTAATTTGAATAAACGAGTGAAAAGTTATGGCTATTTGAAAAATCAGGGCCAAAGTGTTTTACGGAAGAAAAATAACTACGGATAAGGTCTAATGTATAAATACGTAAACTAATTGATAATCTAATTATTCTATCGTATTAGTCTAGAAATAATGAACTACGGAAGTATAAAAAATAAAGAAAGATACCTTTATAAGGCAGGGAAAAGACGACTTTGAAGAGAAGAGACAATTTTCAGAAGTCGCGTCGGAGAGGAGAAATATATTTTTCTTAAATGAATCTAGTCAAATCAAAATATTGATTTAACCCGAATCGGATGATTTTTGGAGGCTCTATGGGTCTATATTTATAGGTCGAAAAGAGGTTTAAGGATCAAAGGCTAGGCAATGTGGGACTGAACATAGACGTAAATATGCAAAACAGAGAAGAAAAAGGCTAACGCCTCGCACAAGCCTAAAAGCCTCGGCCGGCCCCGCGCGTACACGAGCTGCAGTTTTTTTTCTTTTTCAAAATCTATATTTTTTCTGAAATTTGTTTAAAAAAAATTAATGAAAATAAAAAAAACAAAAGAAAACAAAAGGAAAACGGGCCGGCCTGCTGCTATTCTACGCATGTGGGCGGCGGGTAGTTCCAGGCGCACGCATAGATTTTTCTTAATAGAAACAGAAAAGGAAAAATGGAATAATGAAAATAAAAGTAAAATTATCTATAGGCATATTATATATCAAAATTTTCAGAAAAAGATTTTCTACAACGAGGGCATTTTTGTGTAGTCATATAAAATCGAGAAAAGTTCAAATAATTTAAAGAGTGCTGCTGCCCTACTAAAATCCAATAAAAATCATTTTAAAAAAACCAAAGTGATTTCAAATTTATGTTTCTCCAATTTTCTGATGTAGGGAATCATTTTACCCTAATTTCTATATATTTTATTTTTGGAGAAAAATAATTTGAATAAAACTCAAATAACTCCAAATTGAAAATAATTTCAAAAGGACTTTAAATTTGATCCTTTTAAACTCCCAACTCATATTTCGTATGTTTTGAAGAAGTCATTTTTTCTTCTCTCATGAAAATCATTGAGTTGCTTGAAGTTTCTGAATTGGAAAAATATTTTCAAATGACATTCAAATATTTTCATAAACCCTTTTCATTTAAATAAATGGAAGAAGTCATGTCATCTTCTCTCCAAGGTTTTGTGATGAAAAGAATTTGAATTCACGGAGGTCATAAAAGCAAAAAACGAAAGTTTGGGAAAGTCCTTTTATTCCCTCTCATTTAACTTTCAAAAAGTTTCGAATTCACTCACTTTCACAAATCAGTCAAACAATCAATCAAATCTATCTATTTATTATAAAATTTCAAAATTTAGAATTTTGGGATGTTACAAACCTACCACCCTTAAAATGAATCTCGTCCTCGAGATTCGGAGAGGCTAGAAAGAAATAGGTTAGGGTCGGGGTCTTCTCAAAATCCATCAATTGTCGCAGGAGGGGGTCTGGAGTGCTACCACCCTTAGAAGCAAGGTTACAGTTCCATCAAAACTCATATACTTCGTCCATATTGTTAACAGTGTCAGTCTTCTCAGATCTTCAGGATAATTCCTTCTCTGGGCTCTTTCGGTAGTGGCATAACCTTTACCACAATTCTTCTGTCCTTTCATCTTGGTAAGGTTATTCCGTGATTGGGTCTTCATAGCTGACAGGTCTGGCGCCAATACTAAAAAAAGCTATCGGTATCTCATGGTGGTCAACAATTTATGGTTTCCCCTGCAGGAAATGGGTCTGGGTTGATCCTCACCGTATAACCTACGGTTGGCAAAAATTGCCTTGTACAAGGGGAAAATACCTATACCATTCTAAGGCTTAAACAAGGTTTTGATCGTCGTCTCTCTACTATAGGTAAGTCACTCAGATTTACCATCCCATATAGCAAGGCGAATAATAAGAGTAAGTCGGTATGGTTATCAATCCATCCCGCACCCAAATCATTACCTTGTACATGGTTTAGCGAATCTCGCATCCTAACACTCAGTCATCCTCACAAGCATTGCAGAATTTCTCTTGTCGACGAACTAAGTTCGGATAATTCCATGGATTCTGCAAGCCAAACAAACATCTATCGTTCCTTCACAACTCTCAGGTTTTGTGTTGCTCCTATAAAATCATCGGTGGGTAAGGTCGTACTCTCTTCTAGGGATTTTTTTCCTTCAGCAAGAGTGTGCTTGCTTCTTGGCAGGTCCTGGGGCCTGTGGGTTATGGCCCATCTCCTCACTTGTAAACCTTGAACTCATCCTCTGGGCAACTGATCATTATTCCAACTTCCAGCTTCCTAGTATTCTTAATCCATCCAATTGTACTATCTTCCTTCCTTCTATTAGCACCAAACTAGGACATGATTACTCAGACTCATCATGGAATTTCCATTGATCCATATTTCCGACATCATACCTCCTTCATACCCAATAGTAATTTATCTCTTCATCCTCATGGGTTATCCCACATACTGAGATAAAAACTTATACTTATGAAGTCCATACTCCACTTCGTGGAACATCATTATCCTTTCTAGGGTCAAGCGTCCTTACAGAGGACGAGCAGGAATTAAGCTTGGGGATGCTGATACTTCTCCAACGTATCTATAATTTTTGATTACTCCATGCTATATTATCTACTATTTTGAATGTTTATGGGGTTTATTATACACTTTTATATCATTTTTGGGACTAACCTATTAACCCAGAGCCCAATGCCAGTTTCTGTTTTTACCTTGTTTTAGGGTTTCGAAGAAAAGGAAAACCAAACGGATTCCAATTGACCTGAAACTTCATGGAACTCATTTTTGGAAGGAAAGAAGCCCAGTAGACTTGGAGTGCACGTCGGGGGATCTGCCAAGAGGTCACGAGGCAGGGGGGCCGCCCACCCCCTGGGCGCGCCCTCCACCCTCGTGAGCCCCTCGTGGCCCCCTGACGTACTTCTTCCGCCTATATATCTCCATATACCCTAAAAACATCCGAGAGCACAATAGATCAGGAGTTCCGCCGCTAGAAGCCTCCGTAGCCACCGAAAGCCAATCTAGACCCGTTCCGGCACCCTGCCGGAGGGGGCAATCCTTCTCCGGTGGCCATCTTCATCATCCCGGTGCTCTCCATGACGAGGAGGGAGTAGTTCTCCCTCGGGGCTGAGGGTATGTACCAGTAGCTATGTGTTTGATCTCTCTCTCTCTCGTGTTCTTGAGATGATACGATCTTGATGTATCCTGAGCTTTGCTATTATATTTGGATCCTATGATGTTTTCTCCCCCCTATACTCTCCTGTAATGAATTGAGTTTCCCCTTTGAAGTTATCTTATCGGATTGAGTCTTTAAAGATTTGCGAACACTTGATGTATGTCTTGTCATGCGTATCTGTGGTGACAATGGGATACCGCGTGATTCACTTGATGTATGTTTTGGTGATCAACTTGCGGGTTCCGCCCATGAACCTATGCATAGGGGTTGGCACACGTTTTCGTCATGATTCTCCGGTACGAACTTTGGGGCACTCTTTGAGGTCCTTTGTGTTGGTTGAATATATGAATCTGAGATTGTGTGATGCATATCGTATAATCATACCCACGGATACTTGAGGTGACATTGGAGTATCTAGGTGACATTAGGGTTTTGGTTGATTTGTGTCTTAAGGTGTTATTCTAGTACGAACTCTAGGGATGTTTGTGACACTTATAGGAATAGCCCAACGGATTGATTGGAAAGAATAACTTTGAGGTGGTTTTCGTACCCTACCATAATCTCTTCATTCGTTCTCCGCTATTAGTGACTTTGGAGTGACTCTTTGTTGCATGTTGAGGGATAGTTATGTGATCCAATTATGTTAGTATTGTTGAGAGGACTTGCACTAGTGAAAGTATGAACCCTAGGCCTTGTTTCACCGCATTGCAATACCATTTACGCTCACTTTTATCACTTTCTACCTTGCTGTTTTTATAATTTCAGATTACAAATACCTTTATCTACTATCCATATACCACTTGTATCACCATCTCTTCGCCGAACTAGTGCACCTATACAATTTACCATTGTATTGGGTGTGTTGGGGACACAAGAGACTCTTTGTTATTTGGTTGTAGGGTTGCTTGAGAGAGACCATCTTCATCCTATGCCTCCTACGGATTGATAAACCTTAGGTCATCCACTTGAGGGAAATTTGCTACTGTCCTACAAACCTCTGCACTTGGAGGTCCAACAACGTCTACAAGAAGAAGGTTGTGTAGTAGACATCAAGCTCTTTTCTGGTGTCGTTGCCGGGGAGGTGAGTGCTTGAAGGTATATCTTTAGATCTCTCAATCGAGTCTTTTAGTTTCTTGTTTTATCACTAGTTTAGTTTATAAAAGAAAACTATAAAAAATGGAATTGAGTTTGTCTCATACGCTTCAGCTTTTTAATATCTTTCGTGAGTATGATGGAAAGGATAATTGTGCTCAAGTGCTAGAAGAAGAAATCTATAAAATGTTTGGCACTAAATATTTGAATGATGAGCATGATTGCAATACTGTTAGTATGAATTCCTTGAATATCCATGATGCTAATGATATGCAAATCCACAAGCTTGGGGAAGCTATGTTTGATGAAGATGATATTTTTTGTCCCCCAAGTTTTGATGAGCAAATTTATTATGATGAAAGCATGCCTCCTATCTATGATGATTATTGTGATGACATGTATGCTTTAAAGAATAATGATAACCATGAAACTTGTCATCTTGATCTTAATTTTCAATCACATGATAGTTATTTTGTTGAGTTTGCTCCCACTATTATTCATGAGAAGAATTTTGCTTATGTGGAGAGTAATAAAATTTATATGCTTGTAGATCATGAAAATAATGCTTCTAGTGCTGGTTATATTGTTGAATTCATTCATGATGCTACTGAAAATTATTATGAGGGAGGAATATATTCTTGTAGGAATTGCAATAATATCAAGTTTCCTCTCTATGTGCTTAAAATTTTGAAGTTTTGCTTGCTTTACCTTCCTATGCAAGTAGATTCTTGTTCCCATAAGTTGTTTGCTCACAAAATCCCTATGCATAGGAAGTGGGTTAGGATTAAATGTGCTAGTCATATTCTTCATGATGCTCTCTTTATGTTTCAATTCTTATCCTTTATGTGAGCATCATTGAAATCATCATGCCTAGCTAGGGGCATTAAACGATAGCGCTTGTTGGGAGGCAACCCAATTTTATTTTTGTTCCTTGATTTTTGCTCCTGTTTAGTAATAAATAATTCGTCTAGCCTCTGTTTAGATGTGCTTTTATGTTTTTAATTAGTTTTTGTGCCAAATAGAACCTTTGGGAAGACTTGGGGAAAGTCTTGTTGATCATGCTGTAAAAAACAGAAACTTTAGCGCTCACAAGAATTGCTGCCATTTTTATTTGGATAGTGCTATTTAGTTAATTATTTTTGCAGATGATTAATAGATAAATTCCTCAGGTCCAGCAATTTATTTTATAATTTTATGAGTTCCAGAAGTACATGTTTGATACAGATTACTACAGACTGTTCTGTTTTTGACAGATTCTGTTTTCATTGTGTTGTTTGCTTATTTTGATGAATCTATGAGTAGTATAGGAGGGTATGAACCATAGATAAGTTGTAGTACAGTAGATATTACACCAATATGAATTTAGAATGAGTTCATTACAGTACCCTATGATGGTGATTTTCTTTCTTATACTAACGGAGCTTACGAGTTTTCTACTTTAAGTTTTCTGTTGTGAAGTTTTCAAGTTTTGGGTAAATATTCGATGGACTATGGAAGAAGGAGTGGAAAGAGCCTAATCTTGGGGATTCCCATGGCACCCCAAGGTAATATTCAAGGACAACCAAGGGCCTAAGCTTGGGGATTCCCCGGAAGGCATCCCCTCTTTCGTCTTCGTTCATCGGTAACTTTACTTGGAGCTATATTTTTATTCACTACATGATATGTGTTTTGCTTGGAGCGTCAATTTATTTCGTTAGGATTTGCTTGCTGTTATTTAGAACAATGTTTTGCATCTTTTATTTCAATAAAGGTGGCATTGATAGCCTTTACTATGCCTATTTTAGAAGTCCACATGTTGCTGTTTGAAAACAGAAAGTTTACCGCTGTTGCAATAATTCCCTAGAAAAGTCAGAATGTGGTAAAATGTTGAAACCTTTTGCATATTAAGATCTGATAAATTTACTACAGTGGTAATTTTCTTTCATAATTTTTGGAGCTAGGGAAGTATGGATGTTTCTGCATTCTTTACAGACTGTCCTGTTTAGGCAGATTGCTGTTATGTTTGCATTGTTTGCATATGTTTGCTTCTTTCATTATTCTATTTGAGGATAGGACTATTAAATATGCAGAGGCATTTTGTATGCAATGTTGAATAATAATTTTAGTGATTTGCTACAGTAGAGTATGATAAGGTTTTTGCAATGGTTTATACTAACTTATCTCACAAGTCCTTGTTGAGTTTTGTGTGGATGAAGCTTTTGAGATTTAGGGAGACCGTGATATGAGAGGAATTAAGGAGACACAAAAGCTCAAGCTTGGGGATTCCCAAGGCATCCCAAGATAATATTTCAAGAAGTCTCAAGCATCTAAGCTTGGGGATGCCCCGATTGGCATCCCACCTTTCTTCTTCAACAACTATCGGTTAGTTTCGGTTGACCCTAAGTTTTTGCCTCTTCACATGATGTTTGCCATTCTTAGAATGTCATTTTATTTTTCTTTGATTTCTGTTTGAATAATATACCAAGATCTGAAATTCTTAAATGTTAGAGAGTCTTCACATAGTTGCAGAATTATTCAACTACTCATTGATCTTCACATATATCTTTCAGAGTAGTTTGTGAATCGCTCTAGTGCTTCACTTATATCTTTTAGAGCATGGTGGTAGTTTTATTTTGAAGAAATAGATGAACTCTCATGCTTCACTTAGATTATTTTGAGAGTCTTAATAGCATGGTAATTTTCTTAAAATCCTAATATGCTAGGTATAGAAGATTAGCAAAAACTTTCATATAGAGTATTGAATACTAAGGGAAGTTTGATGCTTGACGATTGTTTTGAGATATGGAGGTAATAATATCAAAGTCATGCTAGTTGAGTAGTTGTGAATTTGAGGAATACTTGTGTTGAAGTTTGCAAGTCCCGTAGCATGCACGTATGGTAAACGTTATGTAACAAATTTGAAACATGAGGTGTTATTTGATTGTCCTCCTTATGAGTGGTGGTCGGGGACGAGCGATGGTCTTTTCCTACCAATCTATCCCCCTAGGAGAATGCGCGTAGTGCCGAGGTTTTTGATGACTTGTAGATTTTTGCAATAAGTATGTGAGTTCTTTATGACTAATGTTGAGTCCATGGATTATACGCACTCTCACCCTTCCATCCTTGCTAGCCTCTTCGGTACCGTGCATTGCCCTTTCTCACATTGAGAGTTGGCGCAAACTTCGCCGGTGCATCCAAACCCCGTGATATGATACGCTCTGTCACACATAAACCTCCTTATATCTTCCTCAAAACAGCTACCATACCTACCTATTATGGCATTTCCATAGCCATTCTGAGATATATTGCCATGCAACTTTCCACCATTCCGTTTATTATGACATGCATCATCATTGTCATATTGATTTGCATGATCATGTAGTTGACGTCATATTTGTGGCAAAGCCACCATTCATAATTCTTTCATACATGTCACTCATGAATCATTGCACATCCCGGTACACCGCCGGAGGCATTCATATAGAGTCATACCTTGTTCTAGTATCGAGTTGTAATTATTGAGTTGTAAATAAATAGAAGTGTGATGATCATCATTATTAGAGCATTGTCCCAAGTGAGGAATAAAAAAAGAGAAAGGCCATAAAAAAGAGAAGGCCCAAAAAAAGAAAAGGCCAAATAAAAATGAGAGAAAAAGAGAGAAGGGACAATGCTACTATCCTTTTACCACACTTGTGCTTCAAAGTAGCACCATGATCTTCATAGTAGAGAGTCTCTTGTTTTGTCACTTTCATATACTAGTGGGAATTTTTCATTATGGAACTTGGCTTGTATATTCCAACAGTGGGCCTCCTCAAGTGCCCTAGGTCTTCGTGAGCAAGCAAGTTGGATGCACACCCACTAGTTTCTTTTGTTGAGCTTTCATACATTTATAGCTCTAGTGCATCCATTGCATGGCAATCCCTACTCCTTGCATTAACATCAATTGGTGGGCATCTCGATAGCCCATTGATTAGCCTCGTTGATGTGAGACTTTCTCCTTTTTGTCTTCTCCACATAACCCCCCCTCATTATATTCTATTCCACCCATAGTGCTATGTCCATGGCTTGCACTCATGTATTGCGTGAAAGTTTATAGGTTTGAGATTACTAAAGTATGAAACAATTGCTTGGCTTGTCATCGGGGTTGTGCATGATGAGAGCATTCTTGTGTGACGAAAAAGAAACATGGCTAAACTACATGATTTTGTAGGGATGAACTTTCTTTGGCCATGTTATTTTGAGAAGACATAATTGCTTAGTTAGTATGCTTGACGTATTATCATTTTCATGTGAATATGAACTTTTGTCTTGAATCTTTCGGATCTGAATATTCATACCACAATTAAGAAGAATCACATTGAAATTATGCCAAGTAGCACTCCGCATTAAAAATTCTGTTTTTTTCATTTACCTACTCGAGGACAAGCAGGAATTAAGCTTGGGGATGCTGATACGTCTCCAACGTATCTATAATTTTTTATTGCTCCATGTATATTATCTACTGTTTTGAATGTTTATGGGCTTTATTATACACTTTTAAATCATTTTTGGGACTAACCTATTAACCCAGAGCCTAGTGCCAGTTCCTGTTTTACCCTATTTTAGGGTTTCGAAGAAAAGGAAAACCAAACTGTCGTGGAATTGTCACGGCAGATGTCCTAGTGTAAGGACTTAGTCGCGAGGCCAACGCATCTATGTGGTAGCTTGAAGGGGTTGAGGGGAATCGAGAGACGCAACACACAAGACGAGGATTTAGACAACTTCGGGCCCCGGGAAACATCATCTGGTAATAACCCTACATGCTGTTTGTGGCTAGGTCTCATTATGATTATGAGGAAGTCGCCGTAAGCCGGCTCTCCTCTTGGTGTCTAGCCCTAGATATTGTTTATTGTTGCTTGTCCCTCTTTGGGGAGCCCTGCCCCTCCTTATATAAGTTAGAGGGGCGGGTTACATGTGGAGTCCTAGTAGGATTAGGACTAGCCTATCTTCTACTACCAGTCGGATACAAGTCCGGTTCTTGATTCCTTGTAAGGGAGATATTCCTCACGCCTTTCCTCTTAAGCCGGCCTACCATAACGTAAGCCGACCTTCTGGGCCTTGAGCCTCCTGGCCCCCCGGGTCTTGTCGCTCATCTGATCCGCTTGCCAGGTCACCCATAAGTCGCCAGGATCGGGCGGGTCACTTAGTGTGTCGTCCAGTCAGGGCGGGTCATTAGTGGGTCGCCAAGTCCGGCTGGGTTATACATCCAGCCGGGTCATACTGCAGGGTATAACCCCGACATTAGCCCCCAAGTTTAATTTAGATTTATCCATGATAAACTGATCTCCAACATAAACACAAGAACAAACTGACAGGTTGTACTCCGGGTTAAATATTCTTGTAAGCCGGCACCTGATCATTTTTAAATCCTTGTCATTTCCTTCTTAATACATGCCCATGTACTCATAGCAAATCTCCTTTAGTAGATATGTTCAAACTTTGTGAATGCAAAAAATCTAGATACTTCTTTTGAGAAATCCGGGTAAATAGGCCAGCTTCAGAGTCAATTTGCTGGCATTGGTCTCTTGTAGAGAAATATTGTAAGAAATAATCCACTTGAATTGGCTTCCAAAGCACCGGCTTAAAACATATTGGTCTTGAAATTCTCATCTGACTTTCAGCCGGCTTGAAGAGGTAAAATTTGCCGGTTTATCATAACCAAAATTACCGGCTTGTAAATATTGATAGCACCGGGTCATAACTGTAGCCGACATCGGGTCATAATTATTGGTGACACCGGATCATGATTGTTGCAAACACCGGGTCAATCCGATCTGCTCAAAATTGAGAATTTGAACATATTTCTCCCTTATATCCATATTACCTGTAGCCCCCAAGGGCCGGTTTTAATCAGCATGAATAAGCCGGGACTTATCATCATGGCTTTAAATAAAATCCAGCTGTGTAGCCCCCATGAGTCGGCTATGGTCATAGTAGTGTAGCCGGGTTATCCTAGAATTGTCTTCAGCAAAGAGCAATATGCATTAGCCCCCAAGTGTCGGGTCATTATGTAATAATGAGCAGGGACTTTCTAAATATGATGATGTAAATTTTGAGCAGTAACGTGTAGCCCCCAATGGCCGGCTTAGTAAGATAATACTGAGATGGGACTTTTCATTGAAACTAATATCATATGATGTTACCCCCATCCTGGGGCTTTAACCCACGTCCACAAGGTTAAGAGCTTTGTGCTTTACCAACTAAGCAGTGGATCCTTCAATATATAATGGAATAAGGCTTGTGTATCTTGAATTTTAACAGGAGCAATCGGTAGCCCCCAAGGGCCGGGTCATTAAAATGGGATGAGTCGGGTCTTCAATAAGGCCAATAAAAATGAATTTGCATTAGCCCCCAAGTGTCATGGTGCATGCTTGCAGCGACATGAGACTTGCATATTTGATGTAACCTCAACTTGAATAATGTAGCCCCCAAGTGCCGGGTCGTAAGCCTGCAGTGACTCGGGACTATTTCCTCCATTGTAAAATAAATCATGCCCATTGATAAAGTTAATAGCTGTTGCGCTAAAGCGACTTTGAAAACCTCAATCATAATACTGGTTATTGATAATCATAATAGAAATCCAGCCATGCTGGCTATTCAAGATTTGAATAATATAATCCGGTATGAAAACCTCAATCATTCAATATCATCATGAAAATCCAGCCATGTTGGCTATTAAAGATTTGAATAACCCGGTTTGAAAACCTCAATCGTTCAATATCATAACGAAAATCTAGCCAAGTTTGGCTATTTAAAGATTTCAAATACCTTATCTGTTGACAAGTACATGCGGAGTTTAAATACCCAGCGGCTCTTGGCTGATGCCGATTCAATACGCCTTCATTGTAAACCGGAATTTTTATGACCCGACGGCTTATAGCCTTTTGAGAAAAATCCAGAACGGATAATCATTTTGAAGCATCAACTTTGGTAATGAGCTTTGAACTTAATCATTTATTTGTCATATTTCTGCAAATCCTGCAGAGAGTTTAAACAACATATGCCCTGGCGACTTAGAGTCAAAACCAGGGCGGGTCATAATATCTCACATATAACCACTGTGATATTGAATTTGTACTGCCGGCTTACATAACCTGTGCAGTAAGGGTGATAACCCAATCCTTAGAAGCCAATGCTTCCACATAGATGATGATTGTCATAAACTGGCGAATTATAGTCAAAATTCAAGCCGGGTTAAGCATAAAACACTTATATATATTTGAGATATAATCCCAAAAAGGTCTCAAGTTAAGTAACTGTGGCTACAATAAACTTTACCAGAGACAGAATAAAACATTTTGAGGCTTCTGATTCGGATATGATCAGTAAACCGTTCCAAAGGGGTTGAGCTAAGATTCAAATACGATCATATAGCTCCCAGTGGCTTTGGCGATGCCGATCAAGAGGGTATCGACAGCTATGTTCTCTTTGGTTCGAATACGACCTATGTTTGAACAGGAAGCCCCCAAATGACCTTGAGAGTTGTTCAACGATGCTGATTCAAATACGATCCACGTCGGACCCAAAGTGGTTGAGCTATGATTCGGATACGATCAAGAAGCCCCCTAGTGGGTTTGGCAGTATGCCAATCAAAAGGGTTTCGACAGCTATGTTCTCTTTGGTTCGAATACGACCTATGTTTGAATAGGAAGCCCCCAAGTGACCATATAAGTTTTGGCATTGTGCCGATCAAGAGGGTACTGATAGCTATGCTCGATGAGTAGGAAGCCCCCAAGTGATCATAATAAGATAAGCCGTAAGGCAGGATATCCAAGTTTGAACCGCGCATCATGGCAGCAAGTTCTTTTGGCAACCTTTAATTTTTCTGAGAACTCGAACTTGCGAGAGATTAAATCTTTTTGAACCAGAACTTTAAACCGGATTTAAAAGCTTCAAAACTTTGTGAGAAACAAATTTACCTTGAGCCGGATTTTGAACCGGATTTGATAGCTTCAAAGTTTTGCGGGAGAGAGATGTCTCTTGAGCTATATTTTAAACCGGAGTCTTCATTTTGAGCCGGAAATTTTTCTGATGGCCTTTAAATATTCGCCAATAAAGAGTAGCCTCCGGGGCCGGGTTATCTTCCCTTCAATGACCCAGAGTTCTTGAATTCATTAAAACCAGCTAATTTTGCCGAGCCATACCATTGTAGCCCCCGAGTCTCAAGATGACTCGAAGAGTTGGCTTGAGATTCTCCATATTTGACCATAGCAGAAGGTGTATATCATTGGCCTTGATAACCCGATGTGAATCCACAGAAGGTTGAGGTGACTACGGCAGGTTATAAATGATCCCGTATGAGCCGTGTCAGCAACTCGGCCAATGGTTCCTTCCAATTGGTTGTTTGAAGCTTAACCAAACTGTAGTGGCGGCGATTTGTGCGCCTGCCCATTGAGCCATCCAGTGCAGACGGCGGCTGATAATACATGATAATTTGCCTCCAATTTGTTGGAAGAAAACCGGCTTCCCAAGCAGTGACTTTCTCATACTCAATAAACAGCTCATGCGGACAGGTGCGGCCCGATGTGTTAATGTAGACCAGGCCGCGACAGATGGACGTAAAGACGACCGTAACCTCAGAGGCGGCACAGACAGATGAGTTGGCTGTGGCGTTGTAAGCCGGTGCGGGAGTCCATTGAATAATGATGACCAACTGTGCCAAAAGATGTTGCCGTGCCTCCATATCAGCCGTGTAATATCACTTTTTGTCATAAATAATTGCCCTGCATAAACAATATTGCAGACCAAGGCAAAGATAAACCTGTTCTTTGACAAAAACAACATGTGCTAATAAAACAAACTTGGATTGATATCACCTGATTTGTTTGGACGACGAATGATCCGTTTATCGCGACAGAGGTGGCTCAGGCAGACCAGCGACTCAATATAGTTCGGGCAGCTTAGGCAGACCGACGACTTAATATAATCCACGCGGCTCAAAGCGGCAAGGGCGGCTCAACATGGCTCCGGCGGGTTGATGTAGATCAAGCTGCACGGGCGGTGACTTGCGCACACTTGTTCCATTAGTAAGTGGGCGCAGACGCTGGTGCATGATGGTGCTGACCTACATTTCATATGCACAACGTGGCACCACCTTTGCTGTACACAAAAACATATAGGTCAAAGTAATTGTTCTTTGATGAAAACAATATGTTTAATAAAATAAACTTAGATGGATATCACCTGATGTACTTTGACGCCAGATGATTCAAACACAACATCATGGATCACCTTAGTAATTTCAACGGCGATTTGGCAACTCTGTCCTCTTGCAAATAGCAGAGGCAAAGTGGCGGCTTACGAGGCTATGTGTAGGCCCCAACCACAGCAGAACCGGAACTGGGCTGCTCAAAGAAGGACCCTCCGGGTCATGTTGACCCTCTTTTTTTTATTCATGTGTGCGTCTGGTTCTCGTAATCCTTCCGACCGGCTGGCAGTTGTTCACGCAGGAAGCAACCCGGCAGTCGAGGCGCGGTTGGCAAGGCTCCGGGTGTCGCGAGGTTCACGCAGGGCGGCTTGGAATGAGGTCAAAGCAGAGTCCGAATCCATCTCTGTCCCTGTCTTCGTCATGCTGGGGCTGCCCGAGGCCTGCTCCGGCAGAGGCCATGACGGCTTGGCGCGCCGGTGAAAACGTAGCGGAAACCGGCCATCAGGGCAGCTCAAAGGCGGAGACTGTTCGGAGAAGCGAAGGTCACCTGGAGCTGAAACAACTCGGTGTCGATTTTAATACCACGGCGGTGACTCGGATTGAGGCCTTAATCACATCCAAGATGTACGTACATGCATAGACTTTTGTTTGATTGATTGATGCTTCACGTAAGGTTATGACACCAAGTACTAGCACCTCCTCTGCTGAATTGTTTATTACTAGTAGTGGACTAGTATCACTGGTTTGTCTCGTAGCAGCGCACTACATCAGGCTGTAGCTTTTCCCTTGCAGGTGGAGGCGTGCCTGGCGACTTGCGACAGAGGCAAGAAAAAGAGAACCACAGTCGCGGTTTAGATAGAACACAGCAGCGGCTGAGAGGCTTCAACTATAGCAGACGGGAACATCTTGACGGGGTGAAATCGACTGATACGGGGTACCCAGCCGCAATCGGAGGCAGAGCTGGTTGCAGTGTTTGATGTTTTTCTTAACACGCAAGGACGGCTATTGCAGCACATACCGATTCATCTTCTGACTCGATGGATCGCTGGGTCGGCGGGCGGCAGAAAAATTGCAAACCGAGGTTGTCACGCGCCGGATTACCCTGCACGCTTCTGTGCTGGCGCTTTTTCATCTAACAAGTCGCGAGCTTCTCCATCCCTCAAGAAGATCCCTCCAAGAACTCAACACCACCGTGCGCCAGCCCCACGGTGGGCGCCAACTGTCGTGGAATTGTCACGGCAGATGTCCTAGTGTAAGGACTTAGTCGCGAGGCCAACGCATCTATGTGGTAGCTTGAAGGGGTTGAGCGGAATAGAGAGACGCAACACACAAGACGAGGATTTAGACAGCTTCGGGCCCCGGGAAACATCATCCGGTAATAACCCTACATACTGTTTGTGGCTAGGTCTCATTATGATTATGAGGAAGTCGCCGTAAGCTGGCTCTCCTCTTGGTGTCTAGCCCTAGATATTGTTTATTGTTGCTTGTCCCTCTTTGGGGAGCCCTACCCCTCCTTATATAAGTTAGAGGGGCGGGTTACATGTGGAGTCCTAGTAGGATTAGGACTAGCCTATCATCTACTACCAGTCGGATACAAGTCCAGTTCTTGATTCCTTGTAAGGGAGATATTCCTCACGCCTATCCTCTTAAGCCGGCCTACCATAACGTAAGCCGACCTTCTAGGCCTTGAGCCTCCTGGGCCCCCGGGTCTTGTCGCTCATCTGATCCGCTTGCCAGGTCACCCATAAGTCGCCAGGATCGGGCGGGTCACTTAGTGTGTCGTCCAGTCAGGGCGGGTCATTAGTGAGTCGCCAAGTCTGGCTGGGTTATACATCTAGCCGGGTCATACAACCAAATGGAGTCCAATTGACCTGAAACTTCACGGAACTCATTTTTGGAAGGAAAGAATCCCAGAAGACTTGGAGTACACGTCGGGGGATCTGCGAGGAGGTCACGAGGCAGGGGGGCCCGCCCACCCCCCTGGGCACGCCCTCCACCCTCGTGAGCCCCTCGTGGCCCCCCTGACGTACTTCTTCCGCCTATATATCTCCATATACCCTAAAAACATCCGAGACCACAATAGATTGGGAGTTCCGCCGCCAGAAGCCTCCGTAGGCACCGAAAGCAAATCTAGACCCGTTCCGGCACCCTGCCGGAGGGGGCAATTGTAGGATCGAAAGTATGTCTAGAGGGGGGGTGATTAGACTACTTGACCAAATAAAAACTTAACCTTTTCCCAATTTTAGTTCTTGGCAGATTTTAGCTATTGTAGGACAAGTCAAGCAATCATCACACAATTCAAGCAAGCATTCAAAGAGTATATTGGCAGCGGAAAGTAAAGCATGCAACTTGCAAGAATGTAAAGGGAAGGGTTTGGAGAATTCAAACGCGATTGGAGACACGGATGTTTTTCCCATGGTTCAGATAGGTGGTGCTATCCTACATCCATGTTGATGGAGACTTCAACCCACGAAGGGTAACGGTTGCGCGAGTCCACGGAGGGCTCCACCCACGAAGGGTAATGGTTGCGCGAGTCCATGGAGGGCTCCACCCACGAAGGGTCCACGAAGAAGCAACCACCCACGAAGGGTCCACGAAGAAGCAACCTTGTCTATCCCACCATGGCCATCGCCCACGAAGGACTTGCCTCACTAGTGGTAGATCTTCACTAAGTAGGCGATCTCCTTGCCCTTACAAACTCCTTGGTTCAACTCCACAATCTTGTCGGAGGCTCCCAAGTGACACCTAGCGAATCTAGGAGACACCACTCTCCAAGAAGTAACAAATGGTGTGTTGATGATGAACTCCTTGCTCTTGTGCTTCAAATGATAGTCTCCCCAACACTCAACTCTCTCTCATAGGATTTGGATTTTGTGGAAAGAAGATTTGAGTCGAAAGCAACTTAGGGAAGGCTAGAGATCAAGATTCATATGGTAGGAATGGAATATCTTGGTCTCAACACATGAGTAGGTGGTTCTCTCTCAGAACATATGAGTTGGAATTGTGTATGTGTTCTGATGGCTCTCTCCACGAATGAAGAGGAGGTGGAGGGGTATATATAGCCTCCACACAAAATCCAACCGTTACACACAGTTTTCCAATCTCGGTGGGACCGAATCAACAAACTCGGTCGAACCGAAAAGGTAAACCTAGTGACCGTTAGAGATTTTTGGTGGGACTGACATGCAACTCGGTAGGACCGATATGGTTAGGGTTTGGGCATAACGTAATCTCGGTGAGACCGATTACACAAACTCGGTGAGACCGAGTTTGGTAATAAGCTAACCAGAGAGTTGGTCAGGCAAACTCGGTGGGACCGATTTGCTCTTTCGGTGAGACCGAAAAGTTACAAAAGGGAAACAAAGAGTTTACATTGCAATCTCGGTGGGACCGATTCGCTCTTTCAGTGAGACCGAAAAGTTACCAAAGGGAAATAGAGAGTTTGCAATCCCATCTCGGTGAGACCGAGATCCCTATCGGTAGAACCGAAATGCTAGGGTTTGGCAGTGGCTTATGACAAGTGAAACTCGGTGGCGCCGGATAGAAAGAATCGGTAGGACTGAGTTTGGCTTAGGGTTTAGGTCATATGTGGATATGGGAAAGTAGTTGATGGTTTTGGAGCATATCACTAAGCACATGAAGCAAGAGGCTCATTAAGCAACACCTCATCCCTCCTTGATAGTATTGGCTTTTCCTAAAGACTCAATGTGATCTTGGATCACTAAAATATAAAATGAAGAGTCTTGAGCTTTTGAGCTTGAGCCAATCCTTTGTCCTTAGCATTTTGAGGGTTCCACTTTCACATCCATGCCATGCCAATTATTGAGCTTTCCTGAAATAGTCATCTTGGAATAGCATTAGCTCAATGAGCTATATGTTGTTATGAATTACCAAAACCACCTAGGCATAGTTGCACTTTCAATCTCCCCCTTTTTGGTAATTGATGACAACATATAGATCAAAGCTTCGACAAATGATAATAAGCATGAAATATATCGTCGCTTTGAGAAGTATGTGACAAGTAAGAGCTCCCCCTAAATTTGTGCATATTTAAAATTTGCTTTGGACTGCAAATGCACAAAGAGTTAGAGTCATGGGTTACTCTTCCATGTCACATACATCTTGGTGGAGCGCTTAAAATGATAAGAATGAAATACATGCACTCATCACCAAGAATAGTGAATGATCACATAAGATAGATAAGATGATAATATTAAGCAAACATTAAGTGTAGCTTATGATCAAACACACAAAGTTCGAAAAACCACCAAATAAAACAAGAGAGAATAAAAGCAACACTCTCTCTCGAAGCCTATGATCTATACATTTTCTCCCCCTTTGGCAACAAGTTACCAAAAAGTTCCTAGAAAATGCATAGTGCTAAGTCGACACTCAGGCTTGATCTTCAGGTGGTGGTGGAGTCCGGATCACTCCAAGGACGAAGCCTTCTGTAGACGTGGTTGGAGTCGAGGCTGAAATGGACGCTGGAGCTGGTGGAACTGAGGCTGTAGCTGGTGCAGACGTGGTGGCTCTGGGGTCAGCAACAGGCACTGCAGACGACCTCGGACCTCGTGGCACTTTGGCAAAGGCGTCAGTTGTAGTCTTGCCTCTCCTCTCCTGCATGTCATCCTGGAGCTGCTCCACTGCAGTCTGAATCTCTGTCACTTTGACATCCAAGTCATCGAACTTTTGTTCCATGATCATCTCTAAGCTTGCCTGGTTCTGAGTTAGGGTGGCTAGTCCTTGCTCAATCCGCAGGGTGGATGCAATCAAGTAACCAAGCTGCTCTTGTTTGGTTTTCAGGAAATATTCAGATGCCTCCTCTTGAGTAGGCATCTTGGCAGCTTTCTCCTTCCTCGCCTTCTCCTTGGCTTGTGCTTGGGCAGATGATGGCTCATTCTCAGTCATGACCACTTGATTATCTTCAAAGTCTAGACGGATGGGCAGGTGTTCCTTGTCCAATAAGTATATGCTCGTGCCCATCTTAGAGTTGCTGAGCTCCTGAATTTGTGGGGCATATCCACAGCTCCTCTTCTGGTCTGCTGCTGTCCTCTTGATTGTTTCAATCATAAGGCTCATGACTTTGAATTTCTGTGGCACGTCAAAGATATGAAGCAAGTTGATCGCGTGGCCCCTGATCATCTTGTGATCTCTAGACTTGGGCAATAGGGTGTGCCTAAGAATCCAGTTGATGGTTGGCAGCCCTGACAGAAGATAGTGTACTGAGCCAAACTTGAACGTATCAAGTGCTTCATTTGGAATCTCCTTGTACATGTGGTCCATCTTCTTCTTGGCATAAATGTCCAAGTCATCGTCATGCTCTTCTGGGGCATTAATCAGCTAAGCCCATTCAGCAACTGTAGACTGGTACCTCGTACCCTCTGACATCCATACAATCCTGCCATCTGGATAGAAATGGGCTGTGGAGTAGAACTGCATGATGAGTTCCTCGTTCCACTTTGTGAGCTTCTGCCCAACAAAGTCCTCTACTCCACATGCCTTGAAGCTGTCCTGCACTCCAGGGTAGTACTCTTCGTTGTCCTTGATGTATTGCCAATCAACCCATCTCATATCACAAACAATTGGCTTCTTGTCTAGCAGCATTGTCTCATAAAAGTCTTGTTGCTCCTTGGTGTGAAACCTGTAGTCAACTGCAGTCCTTCTCCTTGAAGCATACATGTCTGCTTCTCTCCACTTCCGGAGCCCTGAATCTCTCCTGAGTTTCATATCCTCAGCCACAGGATGAGCATCATTGTGGTCTGGGATCTTGGGCTTGAGCTTTCTAAGAACATTCTCTTCTTCTTCTTCTGCAGCTCAGGCACTGGGGCCTTGTTCTTCTCAGTAGCTGAGATGCTTCTTGTGTTCCTCTTTGGCTTTGGCTTTGGAGCTGGCTTGGCCTTGGAAGCAGTTGCCCCTGATCTTATGGCATCACCCATCAGCTTGGGTACCTTAGGTGCTGGTGCAGCTACCTCTTCTTCTTCCTCCTCATCTTCCATGATGGAAGCCTTGCCAAGCACTCTGGCTACAGTTTTCTTCACCCTTTCTTTCCTCTTCTTGCCTTCAGCAGCAACTGGCTCAATGGGAGTGGGCTTCTCAGTTGAAGCTCTGGCCTTTGACATAGGCTGCCTGCCTGCTGGCCTTTTGATCTTCATCCCTGCTTTTATGCCCTGTGCTGGCTCAACTCTCTTGGAAGTTGCTTCCTCTTCTGCCACATAATCCTTATCTTCTGAGTCTGAGGTTCTCTTCTTTCTCTGTCTTGTGGCAGCTTTAGGCAGATTGCTAGGGGTGCTCCTGCTGCCATCATCTGAGGAACTTGAGGGACTAGTGCCCTCACTCATCTGCACTTGCTGCTCTAACAAGTTCTAGCAATCACTTTGGTCTGACATGATGCAAACTCTGACTGTTGACCCTGTGAATAGGTTATAGATGAGATAGAGTGGATAAGCATCACAAAATGCAGAGATTTTTGCAAAAGAATAATTCAAAAACTTAGTTTTAGTTTCCCACTGAAAGCATCTCGGATCTACCGATTTCTAAACTCGGTGATACCGAAGCAGTTTTGGCACCTAAACTAGTGAACTCGGTCAGACCGAGTCATAGTTTGGTGGCACCGAGACTGCTAGGGTTTCACAGAGTTCCAAAATCGGTCACACCGATAAGTAATTCTCGGTCAGACCGAGTCTCACTTGTGCAATGGCATAAGCCAAATCGGTGGGACCGAGTTTTTCAACTCGGTGGGTCTGAGATGGTTTCGGCGGAAACCTAACCCTAAAATTTTCGAATTAAACCTAACCTACGAGTTCATTGACTGGATAGAAGTTAAACAAACGTGGCAAGAATCATGATGATCACAATGTGCTAAGAATCGGATTAGGGAATAGCACAAAGATCGAGTCCATACCCTAGTTCGGCGGAGACTCGCTACGGCGGCAACGGCGGGGTTGAATTTTTGTTGACGGCGACGGAGACCAGCGACTGGAGGCGGCTGGCGGCGAGGAGACGATCCGGAGACCAAGTTGGCAGAGCAGGCTATCGCGCGGGCGAAGGGGTTTGGAGAAATTTCCAAATTTTTGCCCGTGACTATATATAGCCCGACCCTGTCGGTGTGACCGAGTGGAACAACTCGGTGGCACCGAGATGCAAAACTGCATACAGTTGTTGCAACTCGGTGTGACCGAATGGTTCAAATCGGTTGCACCGAGATCGAAAACCTAGATCAACTTAATGATCTCGGTAGGACCGAAAGTAGGGTATCGGTCAGACCGAGAATCATAAAGAGGTTTTGGAAGTTTAAGTCTATGACGAATCGGGGACTCCGAGCGCTCCTCACACAGAGTGGTTCAAATCTGACTTGATCAAATTTTGTGATGCAGCATGAATAGAGTTTGAGACGAGAAAAGCATAGATAGCTAGAGGAGGTTCTTAGGCATTCTTGTCCATCCACTTGGCAAAAGGAAATAAAACCAAACAATCAAAACAACAAGTGGATGTCCTCGAATGAGTAAAATATGCAACCAGCATGCTCACACAATAAGATGGCAAATGAAATATGTGACAAGGCATGCACAACCAATTCTAGCATCTATCAAGCAATTTGCGATGACAAGGTCATCTATATATGAGTATATTGACTTAGGAGTCAAGTGAGAACACTTGATCATAGGTCATACTCATCATTTAAGCTCAAGTGGGGTTACCACTTTTACATAAAGCATTGTTGTGTTCACATCTTTAGAATTGCTTTAGTTCAAGTCTTAGAGTAAAGCTCCCCCTAGATGTGATATCCCCCCTTAGAGGGATGAACTAACCTCGGGTTTTGTCGATGATGACTTCATGTAGATGTTGAAGATGTGGATGCTCAATGTTGATGTAGATCACTTGGAGCTATCCATTTGAGTGAATTGCACTTTCAATACCTACATGGGTTAGTCCCACAAGGAACAAACAAGGATATCCATAGACATAGAGTGATGCACACACAAGATGATGTTCATGAAAACTTTTAGGTTACCTTGTCCCTTGTCTTACCAACAAGAGGGTTTGTGACTCCTTGAACTAGTGCAAGATGTGGAAGTTGATTGCACTTGTTCTTGCCAAAATGATAAGAGTGAAGTATGTTGGCGGAGTCACCCTCAAGAACTCTCTAGTTCTTCTTCTTTTGGATCCACACCATCTTGATGGGAATCCTTGGAGTTGTAGTCGTACTTGATAAAGTGGAACTTGAAGTAGTCTTGGGAATCCACTTGACTAAGGTCTTAGGAGCTTCTTCAAATGCATCAATTTCCTCTTGAAGCTTGTCCTTGCCTTTTTGCTTGTAGTCTTGTGGTGGAAGATCATCTTGAGCTTGTGTCCCCTTGAAAGAAGTATCATACTTATCTTGTTGAGGAACAAACTTTGTCTTGGGGTATTGATCTTCTTCCCACTCAACTCCATTGGCATTGAACTTTCGTTCAAAACCAACACCTTGATTCTTCCGGTGCATTCCTTGCTTGCGCACAATTTCCTCGAATTGCTTACTCCCGGCAAGGCTTTTGTACACTCCTTTCTCTATAATTCCCTTCAATAAGCTATTTTCTTGCTCAAGTGTAACTTGGCTAAGAGAATCATTAGTGGAATCAAGAGAACTACTAGAAGCAACAATATTGGATTTATCATGATCATTGTTACTGCTAGAGGAAGAATCTTTCTTGTTCTTGTTACTAGACTTGACTTGAGGCATGTAAGTGGATAAGAGTAAACGCTTGGCAATGTAAGAAGAACTTTTCTTGCGGAGATCATCATTGATTGCTTTTAAGAACTCATGCTCTTGCTCAAGATTGAGCTTTTCAAAGCGTAATTTCTCATGAGCTCTTAAAAGTTCTCGATGATCTTCGAAGATAGTTTCATGAGCTAACTTAAGAGTGTTTAGTTCTTTAGTTAGAGCCTCAATCTTCTCCTTATCATTGTCATTCATTTTATCTTGATTAGCATGATTAATTGACGTTTCATCATAGTATTCATCACTAGAGTTGTCAACAAGCAAATCATCACCTAACAAGTCATCTTCATCACTATTGAAATCAACATACTCGGGGTGTGTTACCTTAGGACCTTTGTCCATGAAGCATCTTCCAATTCCTTCATTTGGTGAGTCAAATATGTCGTAGGAGTTGGTTGACACAAGTGCTAGACCGGCAACACCTTCATCTTGAGTATCTTCGGAGTCGGAGTGATAACTTCTCTCGGAGTGGCTGTCAGAGTCGGAGCTGGATACCCATTCACCAACATGAGCTTGATGTCTTCGTTTTGTGTAGCTCCTTGATGATTTTTCCTTCCTTTCCGAATCCTTGCTTCTCCATGAGTATCTTCGTTCATAACGATCATCTCTACTCCTTCTCTCTCTTGGTGGTGATTCTTTGCTTCTTCTTTTGGAGAATCTTCTCTTCTCTTGTAGGGAGCCGTACACTCATTGGAATAGTGTCCGGGTCTTCCACAACTGTAGCAGTTTCGCTCTCGACTAGAAGATCTTTTGTCATTGTAGGACCTTGACTTGAAGCTTCTATCTTTGCTTGTACTCTTGTAGAACTTGTTGAAGTTATTCACCATTAAGCTCAATTCTTCATTGAAGTTTTGTTTCTCACTTGATGATGTAGGGGCTTCACATGAGGCTTTGTAGGCACCACTTGATTTGTTGTGAAGTTCCTCTCTATCCTTAAGTGACATCTCATGAGCAACAATTCTTCCAATCACCTCCGTTGGCTTGAGATCTTTGTAATTGGGCATCATTTGGATCAATGTGCACACGGTATCATATTTTCCATCCAAGGCTCTTAGAATCTTCTTGATGATGAATCTATCGGTCATCTCTTCACTTCCTAAGCCGGCAATCTGATTTGTGATGAGAGCAAGCCTAGAGTACATTTCAGCGACACCTTCACCATCCTTCATTTTGAACTTGTCAAGTTGACTTTGAAGCACATCCAACTTGGATTCCTTGACGGAGTCAGTACCTTCGTGCATATCAATCAAAGTGTCCCAAATTTCCTTTGCATTCTCAAGACGGCTGATTTTGTTGAATTCTTCGGGGCACAATCCGTTGAAGAGAATATCACAAGCTTGAGCATTGTATTGCAACATCTTCAACTCATCCGCGGTAGCTTCACGGTTTGGTACTTTCCCATCAAAGAAGTCACCTTGCAAACCAACACACACAATAGCCCAAACGGCGGGGTTATGTCCAAGAATATGCATTTTCATTTTATGCTTCCAACTAGCAAAATTAGTACCATCAAATTAAGGACCTCTACGGTAACAATTTCCCTCGTAGACGCCATACTCTCCTAGGTTGTGAAACCAAGGCTATGACCACCAAAAGCTATGGAGATCAAAGCAAATGGAGACCAATGCTCTGATACCACTTGTAGGATCGGAAGTATGTCTAGAGGGGGGGTGATTAGACTACTTGACCAAATAAAAACTTAACCTTTTCCCAATTTTAGTTCTTGGCAGATTTTAGCTATTGTAGGACAAGTCAAGCAATAATCACACAATTCAAGCAAGCATGCAAAGAGTATATTGGCAGCGGAAAGTAAAGCATGCAACTTGCAAGAATGTAAAGGGAAGGGTTTGGAGAATTCAAACGCAATTGGAGACACGGATGTTTTTCCCGTGGTTCGGATAGGTGGTGCTATCCTACATCCACGTTGATGGAGACTTCAACCCACGAAGGGTAACGGTTGCGCGAGTCCACGAAGGGCTCCACCCACGAAGGGTAATGGTTGCGCGAGTCCACGGAGGGCTCCACCCACGAAGGGTCCACGAAGAAGCAACCACCCGCGAAGGGTCCACGAAGAAGCAACCTTGTCTATCCCACCATGGCCATCGCCCACGAAGGACTTGCCTCACTAGCGGTAGATATTCACGAAGTAGGCAATCTCCTTGCCCTTACAAACTCCTTGGTTCAACTCCACAATCTTGTCGGACGCTCCCAAGTGACACCTAGCCAATCTAGGAGACACCACTCTCCAAGAAGTAACAAATGGTGTGTTGATGATGAACTCCTTGCTCTTGTGCTTCAAATGATAGTCTCCCCAACACTCAACTCTCTCTCATAGGATTTGGATTTTGTGGAAAGAAGATTTGAGTGGAAAGCAACTTGGGGAAGGCTAGAGATCAAGATTCATATGGTAGGAATGGAATATCTTGGTCTCAACACATGAGTAGGCGGTTCTCTCTCAGAACATATGAGTTGGAATTGTGTATGTGTTCTGATGGCTCTCTCCACGAATGAAGAGGAGGTGGAGGGTATATATAGCCTCCACACAAAATCCAACCATTACACACAGTTTTCCAATCTCGATGGGACAGAATCAACAAACTCGGTCGGACCGAAAAGGTAAACCTAGTGACCGTTAGAGATTTTCGGTGGGACTGACATGCAACTCGGTAGGACCGATATGGTTAGGGTTTGGGCATAACGTAATCTCGGTGAGACCGATTACACAAACCCGGTGAGACCGAGTTTGGTAATAAGCTAACCAGAGAGTTGGTCAGGCAAACTCGGTGGGACCGATTTGCTCTTTTGGTGAGACCGAAAAGTTACAAAAGGGAAACAAAGAGTTTACATTGCAATCTCGGTGGGACCGATTCGCTCTTTCGGTGAGACCGAAAAGTTACGAAAGGGAAACAGAGAGTTTGCAATCCCATCTCGGTGAGACCGAGATCCCTATCGGTAGAACCGAATTGCTAGGGTTTGGCAGTGGCTTATGACAAGTGAAACTCGGTGGCGCCGGATAGAAAGAATTGGTAGGACTGAGTTTGGCTTAGGGTTTAGGTCATATGTGGATATGGGAAATTAGTTGAGGGTTTTGGAGCATATCACTAAGCACATGAAGCAAGAGGCTCATTAAGCAACACCTCATCCCTCCTTGATAGTATTGGCTTTTCCTAAAGACTCAATGTGATCTTGGATCACTAAAATATAAAATGAAGAGTCTTGAGCTTTTGAGCTTGAGCCAATCCTTTGTCCTTAGCATTTTGAGGGTTCCACTTTCACATCCATGCCATGCCAATTATTGAGCTTTCCTGAAATAGTCATCTTGGAATAGCATTAGCTCAATGAGCTATATGTTGTTATGAATTACCAAAACCACCTAGGGATAGTTGCACTTTCAGCAATCCTTCTCCAGTGGCCATCTTCATCATCCCGGTTCTTTCCATGACGAGGAGGGAGTAGTTCTCCCTCGGGGCTGAGGGTATGTACCAATAGCTATGTGTTTGATCTATCTCTCTCGTGTTCTTGAGATGATACGATCTTGATGTATCATGAGATTTGCTATTATATTTGGATCCTATGATGTTTTCTCCCCCCTCTACTCTCCTATAATGAATTGAGTTTCCCCTTTGAAGTTATCTTATTGGATTGAGTCTTTAAAGATTTGAGAACACTTGATGTATGTCTTGCCGTGCGTATCTGTGGTGACAATGGGATACCACGTGATTCACTTGATGTATGTTTTGGTGATCAACTTGCGGGTTCCGCCCATGAACCTATGCATAGGGGTTGGCACACGTTTTCGTCGTGATTCTCCGGTAGGAACTTTGGGGCACTCTTTGAGGTCCTTTTGTGTTGGTTGAATAGATGAATCTGAGATTGTGTGATGCATATCGTATAATCATACCCACGGATACTTGAGGTGACATTGGAGTATCTAGGTGACATTAGGGTTTTGGTTGATTTTTGTCTTAAGGTGTTATTCTAGTACGAACTCTAGGGCTGTTTGTGACACTTATAGGAATAGCCCAACAGATTTATTGGAAAGAATAACTTTGAGGTGGTTTTCGTACCCTACCATAATCTCTTCGTTCGTTCTCCGCTATTAGTGACTTTGGAGTGACTCTTTGTTGCATGTTGAGGGATAGTTATGTGATCCAATTATGTTAGTATTGTTGAGAGGACTTGCACTAGTGAAAGTATGAACCCTAGGCCTTGTTTCGACGCATTGCAATACCGTTTACGCTCACTTTTATCACTTGCTACCTTGCTCTTTTTATAATTTCAGATTACAAATACCTTTATCTAATATCCATATACCACTTGTATCACCATCTCTTCACCGAACTAGTGCACCTATACAATTTACCATTGTATTGGGTGTGTTGGGGACACAAGAGACTCTTTGTTATTTGGTTGCAGGGTTGCTTGAGAGAGACCATCCTCATCCTATGCCTTCTACGGATTGATAAACCTTAGGTCATCCACTTGAGGGAAATTTGCTACTGTCCTACAAACCTCTGCACTTGGAGGCCCAACAACATCTACAAGAAGAAGGTTGTGTAGTAGACATCATTCGTCGAGTTCGTCCGCGAGATCTTAGCGAGCTAGGGCGTAGATTGGTGGGAGGAAAAGACTTCGTGCGCACCCCAGTGTTCGAACCTCAAGGGTTTGCCGGAACCCCACATCCTACATTTGGCGCGCCAGGTAGGGGTGCGCCATAGCTTCCCCTCCGTCAATCTTCGCCCACATGGCAGGCGCCCTGCCGCCGACTCCAACGGTCAGCGTTGACAACGGGGCCAGGGGGCGCCGAGCCCTGGCCCCCACCCTACGGCGGGTTCAATGGCCGCCCAAGTTTAGGCCGAAGATGCTGCCGCGCTATGACGATGCGGCGGACCCGTCAGCTTTCCTGCTGGCGTACGAGGAGGCCATCCTCGAAGCCGGGGGTGACGATAAGGTCATGGCCAACTGGCTTCCCATGGCCCTCGCCGGCGAGCCATGCGCCTGGCTGCTCAACCTTCCCGGATCCATAGTGACATGTTGGGAGGAGCTCCGCGACCTCTTCACTGCTCGCTACATGGTGCGGGCGAACCACGCAGTCACGGCCCTGCTGGGCAGCTCTCAAGCACCGCCGTCAGACCGCCACGCCAAGCCGTTCCTCCGTCAGATCGGGGCCACCTCCAGGCGACCGGGGGCTCCGCCGGGCTGGGCTGCGCCAGAGGCCGGCCTTACCTTCGGCTCAGAAGACCACCCCGACTCCACCACCGGCTCCGGAATGCTCCCGATGCTCTGCATGCCCACCATCTGCAACGTGGCCGTCACCAAGACCATCATCGACGGTGGTGCTGGCCTCAACTTGCTCTCCGTGAAAGCCTTCAGCCTTCTCCACGTGCCACTCGAGTGGCTTCGCCTCAGTAAGCCCTTCTCGGGATTGGGTGGTGGAGCTGCCCACTCCCTGGGACAAATCCGCCTCCCTGTCACCTTCGGCACACGCGACAACTGTAACGACCCGACCCAAAATCGGTCAAGTCTCTGTGTAGCTGTACCATCCCAAGATCATGCTGGCACACACAGTACATTGATGAAAAGATTCAAAGTTCAATCACACCTGAATTTTTTACACGATTCTCATATCGAGTCTTTATTACATCATAATAAATTCGGCTGAAGGCCAACTCATGAGAAATAAACTAAATAAGCTACGGAAGCGTAGACGAATAGCGAGTCCATCCGACTCCATAGGGCAATCGCCAAGCGTAGATCATAGCCTCGCTCCTGGTCGGAAAACTCCTCTGCAGCATCAGACATTGCAGCCGTGTAGGTCAGCATTTAGAATATGCCGTCAAGTCATAGAGAGAACAACAATAATAAAGCTAACACTATATGCAATTTGGTTGTGGGGCTCTAAGTTTTATGTTTTTGCGAAAAAGCCAGTTTTTCCCTACAACAAAGGACTTGCTTACAATTACTACAAAATGTTGGTAGTTATTGAGATGGTTCTGCCAACCAATGTCTCATTCCCAATTATTAATTAACCCCTCCATTAATTTATTTGTTCGGTGTCGAGATTTCCGAAATACTCCAGTTTCCAGAGGCTCATTTGTCCGTAACCGGGGACACGGCTAATCGATTAGGTTGTTACTCTGCAGAGTCTGGTGCACTTTACCCGCAAGAATCGTTCCCTCCTTTATGTCCTCGCACTGCCCGGTGTTTGAAGACGGGATGAACGAAACAGGGTCTTCCGTAGAGTTCCACTGAGCACTGCCGGTACCCATCCATGTCCTACCGTTCTTCTACATCTGCTGGCACCGTCTGTCCAGAGTCACGCCTAAGGTCAACCCAGCCAGAGCCCATAATGGCTTGCGGCTGCACAGGTAAGCTTCCGGTTAAGGGGTATCCATCCGTCTCTTCGTGGCTGGGTGAAGCTTTCCGCAAGATGTCATGGCGCTTCTCCATGCATCCCGGACATCCGCTGGTTTCTCCAGGGTGCCCGTCAACCGTCCTCCACCCAGTAGTAAATTTGAAGTCCATCTTGATCTTGAAGTCATGGGGTTGTCATCATCTTGACTCTCACATCTCCCTTATGAATCTCTCAACCAACCCCGTCTACGAGCATAACAAGGTATACTACATTGTCCCGGGCAATAGTAGCAAGGGGAATTCGGTTCATCCTACCTCATGATACTACTCAAGACATAACTTCAAATTCTCCTACTGCATGCATGGTGGGGAGGAATAATTCTAATGCTACAAAATCATAGGTATTGTAAAACATGATCAACTACCTTGCCTGGCTGACGGTCTTCAAACGCTAGTGACTCGAGATAGCAAGCTTCGCACTCCGGAAATTCTATCGAGTCAAACAACAGCACAAATAAGTATTTCACTAAATAACATAACAGCAAGATAAAGGTAAACACACAAGCACTCTAACCAAAATCAAAGAAAACTCGAGGAAAACAACAATCAAGGTTTTCATCACATCAGGCAACAACAAAGAAATAGTTTTAACCTACTAACGCTTTTCTTAACAGAACCAAAACAATGGTTTTGCTAACTAACATAAAGGAAAACAGCATACAAACTAGGTGCAAAAAGAATCAAATCAATATCTATTATAGAACTCCTGTTATACCTAAAACAAAACTAATAAGAAAATAAAATAAAACTTTTTATTTTGCTGTAAATAAATGTTCACCCTCTGTAACTACAGAAACTAATCTAAAATAAAATATAACAGGGGTAAACTAAAATTCTATAATAACTAGAAAATCAGGAAATAGCAGCAAGCTAAAATAAAACTAGAAAAGCTAGATTTTGACTAAAACTAATTCTAATATAATCTACAAATACCCAACAAGCTCCTACTACTAGGCTAGGTCAAAACTAAGCAGTGGCAAAAGGAATCACCTAAAAATAATAATCCTAGCTCAATTTATAGCAGAATTACTAATCTGACTAAAACTAATATAAAACTATTTTTATAAACTTAAACATGGCCGAATCAAATTTCTACAAAAGCAACAAGAAATTTGTAAACTAACAAAAAAAGAATCAACTAAAAATAATAAATAACCTAAAAGATACAGATTTTACAAGAACTGAACTATTCTGTTTTAAAAACAGAAACAAAGAATAAAACTAAAACAACTAGGGTGCTAACGGGCCGAAACAGTGAGCGCTCTAAAATTATCTAACACGCAGGCGATCAATAGGTCACTATGTCCATGGCTAACAGAAATAAACCGATCGGTTTGGTCTAACTAAACCTAGAAGCTAAACCAAAAACAAACCGTAAAATAAAACCGGTCTAATTAAAAAAACCAACCCATTCGCTATTTCTATTCTACACCGTAGGTTGCCGATCGGACGATGGGTTGGGGTCCGGCAGCTTACCGCGGCGGTCGATGGCGAGGAGGGCTCGGGCGTTGGTGCGGTGGTGCTCCGATGGTCCGGGGCGGCGGCGAGGTCGGGGCGATGCGGTGGAGCGAGGCGGAGGTGGTGGTGGAGTTGTTAGAGCTCGGGGATGACGGAGACGAGTGGGACGAGCTCGGCGAGGCTCTTGGTTCCTTGCAACTCTGGTGACGGGTGGTGATGCTCAAGGCGGCGGCTCCGGCGATCCCTGGACGGAGAGAGGATGTCAGGGAGGTGCGCGCGGTTGAGGGGTTTCGGCTGACAAGGTTTAAGGGCAGGGGGATCCTCACCGGAGTCGGAATAGACGGCGGACTGCGGCGGTCGACGGCGAGATCCAAAGGAGGAGGGCGTGAGCTGCGGTGGGTTTTGGGCTAGGGTTTTTAGGGGGATTCAGAAGAGGAGGGGTAGGGCTATTTATAGGGCATCAACTTGGAGCAGGGGGCGACTCGGGATCGTGATCCCGTGGAATCCGGACGTGGCGGCGGCATTGAATGCGGTTTGGCGCGGCATAGCGTGGCGAGGGGGAAGGAGATGAGGTGGGGCCGGTGCGTCGGTGAGAGAGAGGGGGAAGGGTTCGGTCGGGCGCTGAGGCAGGCCGGCTCGGGCGTTGGTGCGGCTTAGGTGTGGGCTGGGCCGGTTGGCCTGGCTCGCGCCTGGGTCTTTTCCCTTTTTTTGAATAAGACAGAGAGAAGAAACTAAACTAAGAGAAAATTATACTATTTTTATATAAGACATATATATATCGAAATTCTCAGGGGAATTAATCCTACAACTTGGACATTTTTTTCAGAGGCAAAACAGAAACTAAAAAAACATTTTCTGCAAACTCCAAATAACAATTCAAATTTGAATTCAAACCTTTTGGCAATATTTTCTTCTGACATTTTTGGAGTGTCATGTTAGCTCCTCTCATACTTTTTCTCATGTATTTGTCAGGGATATTGAAGTAGATTTTCAAATGCCAAGTTGAATCCAAATTAAACCAAACTCAAAAGCCTCTGAAAATTTCCAAATGTCACTCAATTCAAACAAAATGCATAGATGCTTAGCTAATAATTGTAAAACTTTCCAAATTGAAAATTTGGGATGTTACAAACCTACCCACATTAAGATGAATCTCGCCCTCGAGATTCGGGTTGGTTAGCAAATAGGTGTGGGTGGTCTCGGCAGAGATCTTCTTCTCGCTCCCAGTGGCTTCCTCCTCGGAGTGGTGGCTCCACAGAACCTTGCAAAACTTGATGATCTTGCTGCCGGTAACTCTGTTTGCAGTCTCGATATTTCTGACGGGTTTCTCCTCATAAGTCAGATCACTTTCCAGCGGTATGGCCTCTAGGGGCACTGTGTCTCTCAAAGGAATATTGGCCATCTCGGCATGGCGTTTCTTCAGCTGGGATACGTGAAAGACATCATGAACTCCTCACAATCCTTCTGGCAATTCCTGCTTATACGCAACTTCTCCTCTGTGTTCGAGGATTTTGTAGGGGCCAATGAACCTGGGTGCTAATTTTCCTTTAACCCCAAATCTCTTGATTCCATGATGCGGGGACACACGAAGATATGCTCGATCTCCAACTTCATACGTTATCTCCTTGTGTTTACTGTCGGCATAACTCTTCTGTCTCGACTGGGCTATCTTGAGTCTATCTCGAATCAGCTTGACTTTCTCTTCGGAGTCTCTGATAAGATCGGGACCAAGTTTTCAGTCTCCGACACCATCCCACAACAATGGTGTTCTGCACCTCCTTCCGTATAGAGCTTCGAAAGGGGCCATCTTCAGACTAGTCTGATAGCTGTTGTTGTACGAGAACTCTGCGTACGGCAAATTGTCATCCCAGCTAGACCCGTAGTCTAGCGCACAGGCTCTCAACATGTCCTCCAGAATCTGGTTGACTCTCTCGGTCTGTCCATCTATCTGTGGATGAAAAGCTGTACTGAACTCCAGCCTCGTACCCAAGGTTTCATGCAACTGATTCCAAAACTTTGAGGTAAATTGTGTTCCTCTATCTGACACAATACTCCTCGGAACTCCATGCAGACATACGATCATGGTCATGTATATCTTGGCTAACTTAGCACTGGTATATGTGGTCTTCACGGGAATGAAATGAGCTACCTTGGTCAAGCGATCAACTACTACCCAGATAGAATCATAACCTGAATGGGTCCTGGGTAATCCTGTGATAAAATCCATTCCAAGTTTTTCCCATTTCCACTCAGGAATCGGCAGTGGTTGAAGTAACCCTGCCGGCTTTTGATGTTCTGCCTTTACTCGCTGACAAACATCGCATACTGCTACGTACTCGGCAATATCCTTCTTCATACCTGTCCACCAGAAACTTTCCTTCAAATCCAGATACATCTTGGTGTTGCCTGGGTGAATCGAGTACGGTGAATCATGGGCCTCCTGAAGAATTAACTTCCAGATCTCTGGGTCATTAGGCACATAGATACGATCCTCAAACCATAAAGTTCCATGTTCATCCTCACGAAAACCTTTAGCCCTTCCGTTACTCATCTTTTCCTTTATCTCTGCAATTTCCTTGTCCGTCTTCTGCGCTTCACGGATCTTTTCGGTCAGAGTGGACTGAATATCCAAGGTGGAGATAAATCCTCTTGGTACTATCTCCAATCGGAGATCTCTGAGATCGTCGGCTAAATTCTGAGGTAATCCTCCAGCTATAAGGGTGTTCACATGGCTTTTATGGCTCAAGGCATCTGCTACAACATTTGCTTTTCCTGGGTGATAATGCAATCTCATATCATAGTCCTTGATCAATTCAAGCCATCTCCTTTGTCTGAGGTTCAACTCCTTCTGCATGAAAATGTCTCCACGTCTTGAGTGCATGCACTACAGCTGCTAACTCCAAATCGTGTGTGGCATAATTCATCTCGTGAGGTCGTAGCTGTCTGGAGGTATAAGCTACAACTTTTCGTTCCTGCATGAGCACTCCTTCGAGCCCTTGACGAGAAGCGTCACAATACACCTGGTAATCCTTGTGTATGTCCGGCAAAATGAGTACTGGGGCTGTAACCAGACGTTTCTTCAACTCCTGAAAACTAGCTTCACAATCCTCGGTCCAAATGTACTTTGTTTCCTTCTTCAATAGCTCGGTCATGGGTTTAGCAATCTTGGAGAAATTCTCAATAAATCTCCGATAATATCCTGCAAGTCCGAGAAAACTGCGGATCTCCTTGACTGAGGTGGGGGATTGCTAGTTGGTGACCGATTCAACCTTGGTGGGGTCGACTGCTATTGCTTCTCCTGAAATAACATGTCTGAGGAATCCGACTTCCTTCAACCAAAATTCACATTTGCTGAACTTGGCATATAACTGATGTTCTCGGAGTTTCTCCAGGACTAGACGCAGATGTTCCTTGTGCTCTTCCTCGCTCTTGGAGAAAACCAATATGTCATTGATGAACACCACGACAAACTTGTCCAGATATTCCATAAATACCTTGTTCATCATGCTCATGAAATACATAGGGGCATTAGTCAATCCGAATGACATGACGGTATACTCATATAAACCATACCTAGTGGTGAAAGCTATTCTGGGTATATCCTGTTCATGAATCTTCAGCTGGTGATACCCTGATCGAAGATCAATCTTGGAAAATACTTCGGCTCCAACTAGCTAATCAAATAAATCATTAATCATCGGTAGAGGGTACTTATTATTGATGGTCATGTCGTTCAATGAACGATAATCTACAACCATTCTCAGGGTTCCATCCTTATTCTCTACCAAAAGAACTGGGGCTCCCCAAGGTGACGAACTTGGGCGAATATATCCTTTCTCCAATAACTCCTTGATCTGCTGCTTGATCTCTTCCAAATCATTCGGGGGCATCCGATAAGGTCTCTTGGATATTGGGGCTGTGCCAGGTAATAACTCGATCAAAAATTCTATTTCTCTATCTGGTGGCATTCCTGGTAATTCCTCTGGAAATACATCCAGAAAATCTTGTACTATAGGCACTTCCTCCTGAACTACTCCCGTGAGGGAATTCACCTGCTTCTTTATCGGTGTGTGTCTAGATACATACTTGATCCTCTTCTGCTCCAGGGTGGTGAGCAAAATCGCCTTGCGGGCACAGTCGATGTTCCCTTCAAACTTCGTCAACCAGTCCATGCCTAGGATCACGTCAAATCCCTGGGATTCTAAGACTATGAGGTCTACAGAGAAATCATGATTTCCGATGCTGAGGGTTGAATGACAGCCTAAGCCTGCCATCATCTCTCCTCCTGGGGAAGTGACTTGGAGCGGGGTTCGAAGGGTCCTAGTGGGCAACCCATAATTTTCCACAACAACCCCTGATATGAATGAATGCGTTGCACCGGAATCAAAGAGTACCAATACTGGACATGAATTTAATAAAAACTTACCAACCACAGTGTCTGGCTGATCATAGACGTCCTCCACGTCAATGTGATTCACCTAAGCACGAGGAAAAGGATTGGGCTTCTTTGCTGAGCTCCCATTGCTATTGCCGTTTCCATTCCTCTGCTTGGCATCCGGACAATCGGTGGCATAGTGTCCTGTCTTCTGGCACTTGAAACAGGTGATATGACTCAGATCCTTCTGAGTCGGAGCAGGACGGTGCTGGTTGTCGTTGCCCCCATTGCCTGACTTGGAGTTGTTGTTGTGGTTGTGATTGTTCCCATTCCCTCCATGGTTATTGTTGGAAATATGCCCTAGAGGCAATAATAAAATGGTTATTATTATATTTCCCTGTTCATGATAATTGTCTATTGTTCATGCTATAATTGTGTTATCCGGAAATCGTAATACATGTGTGAATACATAGACCACAACACGTCCCTAGTGAGCCTCTAGTTGACTAGCTCGTTGATCAAAAGATAGTCATGGTTTCCTGACTATGGACATTGGATGTCATTGATAACGGGATCACATCATTAGGAGAATGATGTGATGGACAAGACCCAATCTTAAGCATAGCTCAAAGATCGTGTAGTTCGTTTGCTATAGCTTTTCCGAATGTCAAGTATCATTTCCTTAGACCATGAGATTGTGCAACTCCCGGATACCGTACGAGTGCTTTGGGTGTGCCAAACGTCACAACATAACTGGGTGACTATAAAGGTACACTACGGGTATCTCCAAAAGTGTCTGTTGGGATGGCACGAATCGAGACTGGGATTTGTCACTCCGTATGACGGAGAGGTATCTCTGGGCCCACTCGGTAATGCATCATCATAATGAGCTCAATGTGACCAAGTGGTTGATCACGGGATCATGCATTACGGTACGAGTAAAGTGACTTGCCGGTAACAAGATTGAACGAGGTATTGGGATACCGACGATCGAGTCTCGGGCAAGTAACGTACCGATTGACAAAGGGAATTGTATACGGGATTGATTGAATCCGTGGTTCACCCAATGAGATCATCGAGGAGCATGTGGGAGCCAACATGGATATCTAGATCCCATTGTTGTCTATTGACCGGAGAGTCGTCTCGGTCATGTCTGCATGTCTCCCAAACCCGTAGGGTCTACACACTTAAGGTTCGGTGATGCTAGGGTTGTTGAGATATTAGTATACGGTAACCTGAAAGTTGTTCGGAGTCCCGGATGAGATCCCGGACGTCACGAGGAGTTCCAGAATGGTCCGAAGGTGAAGATTTATATATAGGAAGTCAAGTTTCGGCCATCGGGAAAGTTTCGGGGGTAATCGGTATTGTACCGGGACCACCGGAAGGGTCCGGGGGTCCACCGGGTGGGGCCACCTATCCCGGAAGGCCCCATGGGCTGAAGTGGGAGGGGAACCAGCCCCTAGTGGGCTGGTGCGCCCCCCATGGTCCTCCCCCTGCTCCTAGGGTTGGAAACCCTAGGGGTGGGGGCGCCCCACTTGGCTTGGGGGGCACTCCACCCCCCTTGGCCGCCGCCCCCCCCCCTGGAGATTGCATCTCCTAGGGCCGGCGCCTACCCTTAGGGGTCCTATATATAGTGGGGGGAGGGAGGGCAGCCGCACCCTAGCCCCTGGCGCCTCCCTCTCCCTCCCGTGACACTCCTCCCTCTCCTTGAGCTTGGCGAAGCCCTGCCGAGATCACCGTTGCTTCCACCACCACGCCGTCGTGCTGCTGGATCTCCATCAACCTCTCCTTTCCCCTTGCTAGATCAAGTTGGACGAGACGTCTTCCCAACCGTACGTGTGTTGAACACGGAGGTGCCGTCCGTTCGGCGCTAGGTCATCGGTGATTTGGATCACAACGAGTACGACTCCATCAACCCCGTTCTCTTGAACGCTTCCGCTCGCGATCTACAAGAGTATGTAGATGCACTCTCCTCTCCCTCATTGCTAGATGACTCCATAGATTGATCTTGTGATGTGTAGAAAATTTTAAAATTCTGCTACGTTACCAACAGTGGCATCACGAGCTAGGTCTATGCGTAGTTTCTATGTATGAGTAGAACACAAAGCAGTTGTGGGCGTCGATATTGTCAATTTACTTGCCGTTACTAGTCTTATCTTGATTCGGCGGCATCGTGGGATGAAGCGGCCCGGACCAACCTTACACTTCGCTTACGTGAGACTGGTTCCACCGACTGACATGCACTAGTTGCATAAGGTGGCTAGCGGGTGTCTGTCTCTCCCACTTTAGCCGGATCGGATTCGATGAAAAGGGTCCTTATGAAGGGTAAATAGAAATTGGCATATCACGTTGTGGTTTTGGCGTAGGTAAGAAACGTTCTTGCTAGAAACCTATAGCAGCCATGTAAAAAAACTTGCAAAAACAATTAGAGGACGTCTAACTTGTTTTTCCAGCATGTGCCGTGTGATGTGATATGGCCAAAAGGATGTGATGAATGATATATGTGATGCATGAGATTGATCATGTTCTTGTAATAGGAATCACGACTTGCATGTTGATGAGTATGACAATCGGCAGGAGCCATAGGAGTTGTCTTAATTTATTTATGACCTGTGTGTCAACATAAACGTCATGTAATTACTCTACTTTATTGCTAATTCGTTAGCCATAGTAGTAGAAGTAATAGATGACGAGACAACTTCAAGAATACACGATGATGGAGATCATGGTGTCATGCCGGTGACAACAATGATCATGGAGCCCCAAAGATGGAGATCAAAAGGAGCAAATGATATTGGCCATATCATGTCACTATTTGATTGCATGTGATGTTTATCATGTTTTGCATCTTATTTGCTTAGAATGATGGTAGCTTAAATAAGATGATCCCTCGTAATAATTTCAAGAAGGTTTTCCCCCTAACTGTGCACCGTTGCGAAGGTTCGTTGTTTCGAAGCACCACATGATGATCGGGTGTGATAGATTATAACGTTCGAATACAATGGGTGTAAGCCAGATTTACACACGCAATACACTTAGGTTGACTTGATGAGCCTAGCATGTACAGACATGGCCTCGGAACACGAAAGACCGAAAGGTCTAGCATGAGTCGTATAGAAGATGCGATCAACATGAAGATGTTCACCGATGTTGACTAGTCCGTCTCACGTGATGATCAGACACGGCCTAGTTGACTCGGATCATGTTTCACTTAGATGACTAGAAGGATGTCTATCTGAGTGGGAGTTCATTGAATAATTTGATTAGATGAACTTAATTATCATGAACTTAGTCTAAAATCTTTACAATATGTCTTGTAGATCAAATGTCCCATCTTGTCCTCAACTTCAACGCGTTCCTAGAGAAAACCAAGCTGAAAGATGATGGCAGCAACTATACGGACTGGGTCCGGAACCTGAGGATCATCCTCATAGCTGCCAAGAAAGATTATGTCCTAGAAGCACCGCTAGGTGACGCACCCATCCTAGAGAACCAAGACGTTATGAATGCTTGGCAGTCACGTGCTGATGATTACTCCCTCGTTCAGTGCGGCATGCTTTACAGCTTAGAACCGGGGCTCCAAAAGCGTTTTGAGAGACACGGAGCATATGAGATGTTCGAAGAGCTGAAAATGGTTTTCCAAGCTCATGCCCGGGTCGAGAGATATGAAGTCTCCGACAAGTTCTTCAGTTGTAAGATGGAGGAAAATAGTTCTGTCAGTGAGCACATACTCAAAATGTCTGGGTTGCATAACCGCTTGACTCAGCTAGGAGTTAATCTCCCGGATGACGCGGTCATTGACAGAATCCTTCAGTCGCTTCCACCGAGCTACAAGAGCTTTGTGATGAACTTCAATATGCAGGGGATGGAAAAGACCATTCCTGAGGGATATTCAATGCTAAAATCAGCGGAGGTGGAAATCAAAAAGGAACATCAAGTGTTGATGGTGAATAAAACCACTAAGTTCAAGAAAGGCAAGGGTAAAAAGAACTTCAAGAAGGACGGCAAGGGAGTTGCCGCGCCCGGTAAGCAAGCTACCGGGAAGAAGCCAAAGAATGGACCCAAGCCCGAGACTGAGTGTTTTTATTGCAAGGGAAGTGGTCACTGGAAGCGGAACTGCCCGAAATACTTAGCGGACAAGAAGGCCGGCAACACTAAAGGTATATGTGATATACATGTAATTGATGTGTACCTTACCAGTACTCATAGTAGCTCCTAGGTATTTGATACCGGTGCGGTTGCTGACATTTGTAACTCAAAGCAAGAGCTGCGGAATAAGCGGAGACTGGCGAAGGACGAGGTGACTATGCGTGTCGGGAATGGTTCCAAGGTCGATGCGATCGCCGTTGGCACGCTGCCTCTACATTTACCTACGGGATTAGTTTTAAACCTCAATAATTGTTATTTAGTGCCAGCTTTGAGCATGAACATTGTATCAGGATCTCGTTTAATTCGAGATGGCTACTCATTTAAATCCGAGAATAATGGTTGTTCTATTTATATGAGAGATATGTTTTATGGTCATGCTCCGCTGGTGAATGGTTTATTCTTAATGAATCTCGAGCGTAATGTTACACATATTCATAGTGTGAATACCAAAAGATGTAAGGTTGATAATGATAGTCCCACATACTTGTGGCACTGCCGCCTTGGTCACATAGGTGTCAAACGCATGAAGAAGCTCCATGCAGATGGTCTTTTGGAGTCTCTTGATTACGAATCATTTGACACGTGTGAACCATGCCTCATGGGTAAAATGACCAAGACTCCATTCTCAGGAACAATGGAGCGAGCAACCAACTTATTGGAAATCATACAAACTGATGTGTCGGGTCCAATGAGTGTTGAGGCTCGCGGTGGCTATCGTTATGTTCTCACCCTGACCGATGACTTGAGTAGATATGGGTATGTCTACTTGATGAAACACAAGTATGAGACCTTTGAAAAGTTCAAGGAATTTCAGAGTGAGGTTGAGAATCAACGTGACAGGAAAATGAAGTTCTTGCGATCGGATCGTGGGGGAGAATACTTGAGTCACGAATTTGGCACACACTTAAGGAAATGTGGAATAGTTTCACAACTCACGCCGCCTGGAACACCTCAGCGTAATGGTGTGTCCAACCGTCGTAATCGCACTCTATTGGATATGGTGAGATCTATGATGTCTCTTACCGATCTACCGCTGTCATTCTGGGGCTATGCTTTAGAGACTGCTGCATTCACTTTAAATAGGGCTCCGTCGAAATCCGTTGAGACTACACCGTATGAATTATGGTTTGGGAAGAAACCTAAGTTGTCGTTTCTAAAATTTTGGGGATGCGATGCTTATGTCAAGAAACTTCAACCTGAAAAGCTCGAACCCAAGTCGGAAAAATGCGTCTTCATAGGATACCCTAAAGAAACTATTGGGTATACCTTCTACCTCAGATCCGAAGGCAAGATCTTTGTTGCCAAGAATTGATCCTTTCTAGAGAAAGAGTTTCTCTCGAAAGAAGTAAGTGGGAGGAAAGTAGAACTCGATGAAGTATTGCATCTTGAACCGGTAAGTGTCGCAGCTCAAGAAATTGTTCCTGAGGTGCCTGCACCGACTAGAGAGGAAGTTAATGATGATGATCATGAAACTTCAGATCAAGTTGCTACTGAACTTCGTAGGTCCACAAGGATACATTCCGCACCAGAGTGGTACGGCAACCCTGTCCTGGAAATCATGTTGTTAGACAATGGTGAACCTTCGAACTATGAGGAAGCGATGGCGGGCCCAAATTCCGACAAATGGCTGGAAGCCATGAAATCCGAGATAGGATCCTTGTATGAAAACGAAGTATGGACTTTGACTGACTTGCCCAATGATCAACGAGCCATAGAAAATAAATGGATCTTTAAGAAGAAGACAGACGCGGATGGTAATGTAACCATCTATAAAGCTCGGCTTGTCGCTAAGGGTTATCGACAAGTTCAAGGGGTTGACTAAGATGAGACTTTCTCACCCGTAGGGAAGCTGAAGTCCGTCCGAATCATGTTAGCAATTGCCGCATTCTATGATTATGAGATATGGCAAATGGACGTCAAAACGACATTCCTTAATGGTTTTGTTAAGGAAGAATTGTATATGATGCAGCCGGAAGGTTTTGTTGATCCTAAGAATGCTGACAAGGTATGCAAGCTCCAACGCTCGATCTATGGGCTGGTGCAAGCATCTCGGAGTTGGAACATTCGTTTTGATGAGATGATCAAAGCATTTGGGTTTACGTAGAATAATGGAGAAGCCTGTATTTACAAGAAAGTGAGTGGGAGCTCTGTAGCATTTCTCATATTGTATGTGGATGACATACTGTTGATGGGAAATGATATAGAATTCTTGGAAAGCATAAAGGCCTACTTGAAAAAGTGTTTTTCAATGAAGGACCTTGGAGAAGCTACTTATATACTAGGCATCAAGATCTATAGAGATAGATCGAGACGCCTCATTGGTCTTTCATAGAGTACGTACCTTGACAAGATATTAAAGAAGTTCAATATGGATCAGTCAAAGAAGGGGTTCTTGCCTGTATTGCAAGGTACAAGATTGATCACGGCTCAATGCCCAACCATGGCAGAAGATACAGAAAATATGAGTGTCGTCCCCTATGCATCGGCCATAGGGTCTATCATGTATGCTATGATGTGTACCAGACCTGATGTAAACCTTGCCGTAAGTTTGGTAGGAAGGTACCAAAGTAATCCCGGCATGGAACACTGGACAGCGGTCAAGAATATCTTGAAGTACCTGAAGAGGGCTAAGGATATGTTTCTCGTTTATGGAGGTGATGAAGAGCTCGTCGTAAATGGTTACGTCAATGCTAGCTTCGACACAGATCTGGATGACTCTAAGTCACAAACCGGATACGTGTATATTTTGAATGGTGGGGCAGTAAGCTGGTGCAGTTGCAAGCAAAGCGTTGTGGCGGGATCTACATGTGAAGAGGAGTACATGGCAGCCTCGGAGGCAGCACAAGAAGCAATCTGGGTGAAGGAGTTCATTACCGACCTAGGAGTCATACCCAATGTGTCGGGCCCGATGACTCTCTTCTGTGACAACACTGGAGCTATTGCCCTTGCCAAGGAGCCCAGGTTTCACAGGAAGACCAGGAATATCAAGCATCGCTTCAACTCCATTCGTGAAAATGTTAAAAATGGAGACATAGATATTTGTAAAGTACATACGGACCTGAATGTGGCAGATCCGTTGACTAAACCTCTCCCTAGAGCAAAACATGATCAACACCAGAACTGTATGGGTGTTCGATTCATCACGATGTAACTAGATTATTGACTCTAGTGCAAGTGAGAGACTGTTGGAAATACGCCCTAGAGGCAATAATAAAATGGTTATTATTATATTTCCCTGTTCATGATAATTGTCTATTGTTCATGCTATAATTGTGTTATCCGGAAATCGTAATACATGTGTGAATAAATAGACCACAACACGTCCCTAGTGAGCCTCTAGTTGACTGGCTCGTTGATCAAAAGATAGTCATGGTTTCCTGACTATGGACATTGGATGTCATTGATAACGGGATCACATCATTAGGAGAATGATGTGATGGACAAAACCCAATCTTAAGCATAGCTCAAAGATCGTGTAGTTCGTTTGCTATAGCTTTTCCGAATGTCAAGTATCATTTCCTTAGACCATGAGATTGTGCAACTCCCGGATACCGTAGGAGTGCTTTGGGTGTGCCAAACGTCACAACGTAACTGGGTGACTATAAAGGTACACTATGGGTATCTCCGAAAGTGTCTGTTGGGTTGGCACGAATCGAGACTGGGATTTGTCACTCCGTATGACGGAGAGGTATCTCTGGGCCCACTCGGTAATGCATCATCATAATGAGCTCAATATGACCAAGTGGTTGATCATGGGATCATGCATTACGGTACGAGTAAATTGACTTGCCGGTAACGAGATTAAACGAGGTATTGGGATACCGACGATCGAGTCTCGGGCAAGTAATGTACCGATTGACAAAGGGAATTGTATACGGGATTGATTGAATCGTCGACATCATGGTTCATCCGATGAGATCATCGAGGAGCATGTGGGAGCCAACATGGATATCCAGATCCCGCTGTTGGCTATTGACCGGAGAGTCGTCTCGGTCATGTCTGTGTGTCTTCGGAACCCGTAGGGTCTACACACTTAAGGTTCAGTGATGCTAGGGTTGTTGAGATATTAGTATACGGTAACCCGAAAGTTGTTAGGTGTCCCGGATGAGATCCCGGAAGTCACAAGGAGTTCCGAATGGTCCGGAGGTGAAGATTTATATATAGGAAGTCAAGTTTCGGCCATCGGGAAAGTTTCGGGGGTAATCGGTATTGTACCGGGACCACCGAAATGGTCCCGTGGGTCCACCGGGTGGGGTCACCTATCCCGGAGGGCCCCGTGGGCTGAAGTGGGAGGGGAACCAGCCCCTAGTGGGCTGGTGCACCACCCATGGGCCTCCCCCTGCGCCTAGGGTTGGAAACCCTAGGGTGGGGGGCGCCCCACTTGGCTTGGGGGGCACTCCAGCCCCCTTGGCCGCCGCCCCCCTTGGAGATTGCATCTCCTAGGGCCGGTGCCCCCCCTTAGGGGTCCTATATATAGTGGGGGGAGGGAGGGCAGCCGCACCCTAGCCCCTGGCGCCTCCCTCTACCTCCCGTGACACTCCTCTCTCTCCTTGAGCTTGGCGAAGCCCTGCCGAGATCACCGTTGCTTCCACCACCACACCGTCGTGCTGCTGGATCTCCATCAACCTATCCTCTCCCCTTGCTGGATCAAGTTGGAGGAGACGTCTTCCCAACCATACGTGTGTTGAACACGGAGGTGCCGTCCGTTCGGCGCTAGGTCATCGGTGATTTGGATCACGATGAGTACGACTCCATCAACCCCGTTCTCTTGAACGCTTTCGCTCGCGATCTACAAGGGTATGTAGATGCACTCTCCTCTCCCTCGTTGCTAGATGACTCCATAGATTGATCTTGGTGATGCATAGAAAATTTTAAAATTCTGCTACGTTACCCAATAGTTATGTCCTCCATGATTATGTCCTCCATGGGTGTGATGGTTTTGTCCTCCCGAGTATGGGGCATAGCGGGGCTTCTGCTGAGCTCCGGAGTTGTACTTTCCGTGGCCATATTTCCGCTTGCGGCTATCAATCTGCTGCTGCTTGCCTTCAAGTATAGTGGCCTTGTCTACCAGCTCCTGGTAGTTGTTGAAGGTTGCCACCATTAGCTGCATTCCCAGCTCATCATTGAGTCCCTCAAGAACTTCTCCTGTTTTGCGGCATCTGTGGCCACATCATCTGGGGCATATCGAGATAATTTGCTGAACTCATCCACATACTGCCCCATAGTACGGTTCCCCTGGCGTAAGTTGCGGAACTCATGCTTCTTCAGACTCATGGCTCCAACTGAGACATGAGCGGTGCGGACAGCCCGCTGGAACTGATACCATGTCATGGTGGCGACCAGATAAGTGGCGGTGTAGTTTTCCCACCAAGAGGCTGCAGCTCCATTCAGTTGATGTGCGGCAAAACGCACCTTCTCAGCATATGTGCATCCAGCAGTTGTTAGATCCCTTCCGATCTTGCGGAGCCAATCATCAGCTACAATCGGCTCGGTGCTACTAGAGAACACCAGTGGATTCAGCCTTAGGAACCGGGTCAGGTTATCAACAGAGGGTGGTGGTGGTGGATTGTTGTTGTTGTTGCCTTGGTTTTGGATGAGCATTTGCATTAAGGCATTCTGGTGTTGAATCAGCTGGGTGAGCTTCGGCGGGAAAGTGAAACCGGGGTCACGTCTCGGAGGCATCTGGTGTTATGGAGTGGATGAGAAATTAGAATAGAACAATGGTCTAATGAGAAAATAGCACTACCCAAATGAATGCACAAACACAATCACACCAATCATTTATTCATTCATATCAAACAAAGTTCAAACTCGGATTACAAAATCTCACGACTAATCGAAGAATAATGGCCTAACTGATCGACGAAAATAAAATAACATGGTGGTCGACTAAAGGTATTCATCAATTATCCATGCGTCCTCTGGTGCGTCGTCCTCTGGTTCGGCGCCTCCTCTTGCGGCTTCCCTCAGTGGAGCTCTCTTCATAATCCTGGTCATTGCTCACGAGAGGTCCATCATCTCCACTCGGGAAAAGGTCTTCTCCCAGATCCATCTTCTCCTCCAATGTGGCAATATATTTCTTTTGGTCCTAGAGTCTTTCCATAAAATCCTTGACTTCATCCTCATGCTCATAGTGGGCTTCACGTGCTGCATCCTCTAGTTCAATTTCACGAAGATGCAACTTTTGGACCGGCCTCAAGCTCTTGCGCATCTGAATCTCTTGAGCCCTGATGTGAGCCTCCAAGTCTTGGACATATGAGTGAACGGAGTCGTCATCTATGGTGCGGATGATCTCTCCATCTGCATTCCTGCGAGAGATCATGGTGTGGTCTGATCCAACAAGCTCGGTCCTGTATTCCTCCTGGATGCGTCCAAGTGCACTATGAACTGCTATGTCTCTCCCGAGTATCCAAGTGGGAGCAGTGAACTTGAAGTCAACGGGCACTGAGAGACTTCCGAAAGTCCTCCCTGGTATGTGCACCTTAATCCTATAACGACGGTCTTCTGGAAATGCCATGATAGGGGTCCCAGTGATAGACGGCAGAGCAATCTTTAATTCCTTGGTGATCTGGACTAGCCTCCTGCCAAAAAGCATTGTCTCATCTGGCTGGCAAAACTCCAGTAGCAGAACTGGGATGAACTTGACGGCCATCTAGAATGTTGAACTCAGAGAGAAGTCAGAAATGAACAGGGGAGTATTACGGGATGATAAGGACATAAAAAATAGTTTCTTCCTATGGCTTTCTGATCCTATGGGTTACGTCCTACGGTCAGTGTGTGCTCTGAATACCATCTCAGTAACGACCCAACCCAAAATCGGTCAAGTCTCTATGTAGCTGTACCATCCCAAGATCATGCTGGCACACACAGTACATTGATGAAAAGATTCAAAGTTCAATCACACCTGAATTTATTACACGATTCTCATATCGAGTCTTTATTACATCATAATAAATTCAGCCGAAGGCCAACTCATGAGAAATAAACTAAATAAGCTGCAGAAGCGTAGATGAATAGCAAGTCCATCCGACTCCATAGGGCAATCGCCAAGCGTAGATCGTAGCCTCACTCCTGGTCGGAAAACTCCTCTGCAACATGATACGTTGCAGCCGTGTAGGTCAGCATTTAGAATATGCTGGCAAGTCATAGAGAGAACAACAATAATAAAGCTAACACTATACGCAATTTGGCTGTGGGGCTCTAAGTTTTATGTTTTTGCGAAAAAGCCAGTTTTCCCCTACAACAAAGGACTTGCTTACAATTACTACAAAATATTGGTAGTTATTGAGATGGTTCCACCAACCAATGTCTCATTCCTAATTATTAATTAACCCCTCCATTAATTTATTTGTTCGGTGTTGAGATTTCTGAAATACTCCAATTTCCAGAGGGTCATTTTTCCGTAACCAGGGACACGGCTAATTGATTAGGTTGTTACTCTGCAGAGTGTTGTGCACTTTACCCACAAGAATCGTTCCCTCCTTTATGTCCTCGCACTGCCTGGTGTTTGAAGACGGGATGAACGAAACAGGGTCTTCCATAGAGTTCCTCTGAGCACTGCCGGTACCCATCCATGTCCTACCGTTCTTCTACATCTGCTGGCACTGTCCGTCCAGAGTCACACCTAAGGTCAACCCAGCCAGAGCCCATAATGGCTTGCGGCTGCACAGGTAAGCTTCCGGTCAATGGGTATCCATCCGTCTCTTCGTGGCTGGGTGAAGCTTTCCGCAAGATGTCATGGCGCTTCTTCATGCATCCCGGCCATCCGCTCGTTTCTCTAGGGTGCCCGTCAACCGTCCACCACCCAATAGTAAATTTGAAGTCCATCTTGATCTTGAAGTCATGGGGTTGTCATCATCTTGACTCTCACATCTCCCTTATGAATCTCTCAACCAACCCTGTCTACGAGCATAGCAAGGTAAACTACATCATCCCGGGCAGTAGTAGCAAGGGGAATTCGGTTCATCCTACCTCATGATACTACTCAAGACATAACTTCAAATTCTCCTACTGCATGCATGGTGTGGAGTAATAATTTTAATGCAACAAAATCATAGGTATTGTAAAACATGATCAACTGACTTGCCTGGATGACGGTCTTCAAACGCTAGTGACTCGAGATAGCAAGCTTCACACTCCAGAAATTCTATCGAGTCAAACAATAGCACAAATAAGTATTTCACTAAATAACATATCAGCAAGCTAAAGGTAAACACACAAGCACTCTAACCAAAATCAAAGAAAACTTGAGGAAAACAACAATCAAGGTTTTCATCACATCAGGCAACAACAAAGAAATAGTTTTAACCTACTAACACTTTTCTTAACAGAACCAAAACAATGGTTTTGCTAACTAACATAAAGGAAAACAACATACAAACTAGGTGCAAAAAGAATCAAATCAATATCTATTATAGAACTCCTGTTATACCTAAAACAAAACTAATAAGAAAATAAAATAAAACTTTTTATTTTGCTGTAAATAAATGTTCACCCTCTGTAACTACAGAAACTAATCTAAAATAAAATATAACAGGGTTAAACTAAAATTCTATAATAACTAGAACATCAGGAAATAGCAGCAAGCTAAAATAAAACTAGAAAAGCTAGATTTTGACTAAAACTAATTCTAATATAATCTACAAATACCCAACAAGCTCCTACTTCTAGGCTAGGTCAAAACTAAGCAGTGGCCAAAGGAATCACCTAAAAATAATAATCCTAGCTCAATTTATAGCAGAATTACTAATCTGACTAAAACTAATATAAAACTATTTTTATAAACTTAAACATGGCCGAATCAAATTTCTACAAAAGCTACAAGAAATTTTTAAGAAAAAAAGAATCAACTAAAAATGATAAATAACCTAAAAGATACATATTTTACAAGAACAGAACTATTCTGTTTTAGAAACAGAAACAAAGAATAAAACTAAAACAACTAGGGCGCTAACGGGCCGAAACAGTGAGCGCTCTAAAATTATCTAACGCGCAGGCGATCAATAGGTCACTGTGTCCATGGCTAACAGAAATAAACCGATCGGTTTGGTCTAACTAAACCTAGTAGCTAAACCGAAAACAAACCGTAAAATAAAACCGGTCAAATAAAAAAACCTACCCATTCGCTATTTCTAATCTACACCATAGGTTGCCGATCGAACAGTGGGTTGGGGTCCGGCGGCTTACCACGGCGGTCGACGGTGAGGAGGGCTCGGGCGTTGGTGGTGGTGGTGCTCCGGTGGTCTGGGGCGACGGCGGTGAGGTCAGGGCGATGCGGCGGAGCGAGGCGGAGGTGGTGGTGGAGTTGTTGGAGCTCGGGGATGACGGAGACGAGTGGGACGAGCTCGGCGAGGCTCCTGGTGCTCTGCAACTCCGGCGACGGGCGGTGATGCTCAAGGCGGCGGCTCCGGCGATCCCTGGACAGAGAGAGGATGTCAGGGAGGTGCGCGCGGTTGAGGGGTTTCGGCTGACAAGGTTTGAGGGCAGGGGGATCCTCACTGGAGTCGGAATAGACGGCGGACTGTGGCGGTCGACGGCAAGATCCAAAGGAGGAGGGCGTGAGCTGCGGTGGGTTTTGGGCTAGGGTTTTTAGGGGGATTCGGAAGAGGAGGGGTTGGGCTATTTATAGGGCATCAACTTGGACCAGGGGGCGACTCGGGATCGTGATCCCGTGGAATCCGGACGCGGCGGTGGCATCGAACGCGCTCTGGCGCGGCATAGCGTGGCGAGGGGGAAGGAGATGAGGTGGGGCTGGCGCGTCGGTGAGAGAGAGGGGGAAGGGTTCGGTCGGGCGCTGAGGCAGGCCGGCTCGGGCGTTGGTGCGGCTCGGGTGTGGGCTGGGCCGGTTGGCCTGGCTCGCGCCTGGGTCTTTTCCCTTTTATTTTGAATAAGACAGAGAGAAGAAACTAAACTAAGAGAAAATTATACTATTTTTATATAAGACATATATATATATATATCAAAATTCTCAGCGGAATTAATCCTACAACTTGGACATTTTTTTCAGAGGCAAAACAGAAACTAAAAAAACATTTTCTGCAAACTCCAAATAAAAATTCAAATTTGAATTGAAACCTTTTGGCAATATTTTCTTCTGACATTTTTGGAGTGTCATGTTAGCTCCTCTCATACTTTTTCTCAAGTATTTGTCAGGGATATTGAAGTAGATTTTCAAATGCCAAGTTGAATCCAAATTCAACCAAACTCAAAAGCCTCTGAAAATTTCCAAATGTCACTCAATTCAAACAAAATGCATAGATGCTTAGCTAATAATTGTAAAACATTCCAAATTGAAAATTTGGGATGTTACAACAACTACCGCACCGAGCTGGTGTACTTCGACATCGCTCGCATCGGTCTCTCGTACAACGCTATCCTCGGGTACCCGGCTCTCGCTCAGTTCATGGTGGCGACTCATCCGACTTACAACCTCACGAAGATGCCAGGGAGCAAGGGCGTCCTCACCATAAAGGGGGACACTAAGGAGGCCGTGACGGCGCTCAGGCTCGCCTTCAAGACCGCGGCAGTAGCACAACCCGCCGACGGCGGTGCCCCCGCGGCCAGGGAGGCCGCGCCCACCAAGAAGAAGCAGTTGTTCACCCAAGACAAGGCGGAAACCAAGCAAGTATCGGTCAGCAAGGGCGGGTCTTCAGGAGCCATCTTTACCATAGGAGCCGGCCTTGACCCGGAACAAGAAGAAGCCCTGGTGAGGTTCTTGCGCGCGAAAAAGGAGATATTCGGATGGGTGCCCCAGCTGGTAGGTGTCCCGAGGGAGGTGATCCAGCATCATCTAAGGGTATGCCCCCAACATCTGCCCCATGAAGCAGCGAGCGAGACGGCAGTCCACTGAGAAGTAGGCCTTCATCGTCCAAGAGACACGCAAGCTGGAAGCGGTAGGTGCCATCCGAGAGGTCCGATACCCCGAATGGCCGGTGAACCCTGTCGTGGTGCCAAAAAAAGGTGGGAAGGAATGGATGTGCGTCAACTTCACCAATCTTAACAAAGCCTGCCCTCAAGACCCGTTCCCACTCCCGCGCATCGACCAGATTGTTGACTCCACCGCCGAGTGTGTCCTGCTGTGCTTCCTGGATGCGTTCTCAGGGTATCATCAAATCAAGATGGCGGTGGAAGATGTGGAGAAGACGGCCTTCCTGACACCATGTGGGGTGTACTGCTACACCTGCATGCCCTTCAGGGTGCGCAACGCGGGCGCGACCTTTCAGCGGTTGATGCACATTGCTCTGGGGCGGCAGCTCGGGAGGAACGCAGAGGCTTACGTCGATGACATAGTGGTCAAGTCTCGCGAGGCAGGGACATTGATTCAAGACTTGGAGGAGACCTTTGAGAGCCTGCGCCAAGTGAACTTGAGGCTCAACCCGGAGAAGTGCGTGTTCGGTGTCCCCTCCGACAAGCTGCTGGGATTCCTCGTATCCCACAGGGGGATCGAGGCGAACCCGGAGAAGGTCAAGGCTATCGAGGACATGAGCCTGCTCCAGACCCTCAAAGAGATGCAGAAGCTAGCAGGGCGGGTGACCGCGTTAGGGTGTTTCATCTCCAAACTGGGAGAGCGCGCCTTACCATTCTTCAAGCTCATGAAGAGGAAGGCCCCGTTTGAGTGGAACCCAGAGGCCGACCGGGCCTTCCAAGACCTCAAGAAATACCTTACTAGCCTCCCCAGTGATGGTGGCGCCACGGCCCCTCAAGCCTCTGGTACTCTACCTTGCTGCCACCCCGTACTCCGCCAGCACGGCGTTGGTGGCGGTTCGGGAGGAGCGCCAAGCTAAAGGCGCGCCCTGCCAGGCCAAGGCTGAAGTAGCGCGGGGTCAAGAAGGCGCAACAAAGGCATCAATGATGGAAGGCCAAGCTCAGTAGGGCGGCGTCACAGAAGCTCCTGAGGACAGTCGGGTCTTAGGAACCCTTCCACCTCAGGATATGCCCTGATCTCCGCAGGACCCGAGCCTCGACATCGTGCCAGCCCTCGTTGAACACCCGGTGTACTTTGTCAGCGCCGTGCTACGGGACGCAAGAGCGCGCTACCCCATGCCCCAGAAACTCCTGCCCGCACTCCTGGTGGCCTCGCAAGCTGCGGCACTACTTCCAGGGCCACCCCATCAACGTAGTCTCAGCCTACCCACTGGAAAGGATACTTAGGAGCCGTAACTCAGCCGGAAGGGTCGCAGAGTGGAACATCGAGTTGCAAGCGTTCCAGTTGGAGTTCAGCACTACCAGGGTCATCAAGGGGGCCGCACTCGCTGACTTTGTGGCATAATGGACGGATGCCCCGACACTTGAGGAAGGAGAAGACCGGTCCACCTCCCCGGGAAGTGAGGCTTTGGGCGGTTGGGTCATGTATTTCAATGGCGCCTTCGCACACAAGGGCACGGGGGCTGGAGCAGTGCTCATCTCTCCCACCTAGGACAATCTCTACTACGTCGTGCAACTCTGCTTTCAGCACGGCGAGAAGGTCTCCAACAATATCGCAGAATATGAAGGCCTCATAGCTGGCCTGAAGGCTGCAGCGGCCCTAGGGGTGAAGCGCCTCACCGTCAGAGGTGACTCACAACTCCTCGTCAACTTCTCCAACAAGGTGTATGAGCCGAAGGTCGAGCATATGGAGGCCTACCTCGCAGAGGTGTGCAAGATGGAGAAATAGTTCTCGGGCCTGGAACTGCAGCACGTGCCCCGGCACCAACAAGGAAGCTGACGACATCACCAGGAGAGCATCCAAGTGGCAACCGCAGGAGCCAGGCGTCTTTGAGGAGCGGCTCTTCAAGCCATTAGCTGCGCCACCTCTTTCAAGCACGACTAAGCCTCGAGAGGAGCTCCCCCGGCCTCCGGCCATGGGAGCCCCAACCTGTGGACCGACCTCCGGAGCTCGGCTACTCTTGGCGCTCGAGCCCCAGGAGGAATGCTGGACCAAGGAATTCAAGGAGTACTTGACGCACGGGATGTTTCCGGAGAATGAAGAGGAGGCGGAGCATGTGGCCCGGCAAGCCACGTCATACTGTATCCAAGACGGCGAGTTATACAGGAAGCGAGCGAACGATGTCACACTGCGCTACATATCCAGCGACCAAGGAAGGGAGTTGCTGATTGACATACACGGCGGGGACTGCGGACACCACTCATCGTCACGGACCCTCGTCGGCAAGGTGTTCCGCAGTGGATTCTACTGGCCTACAGCACTCAACGACGTAGCCGAGCTGGTGAAGTCTTGCGAAGCTTGCCAGTTCCATGCCAAGCAAATCCATCAACCTGCTCAGGGCCTTCAAACTATACCGCTCACATGGTCGTTCGCAGTCTGGGGGCTGGATATCCTAGGCCCGTTCCCTCGGGCTCCAGGGGGCTACCGTTACCTCTACGTCGCCATCGACAAGTTCACCAAGTGGGCAGAAGTGAAAGCCGTCCGTACCATCCCAGCTGGCTCTGCTGTCAAGTTCATCAAGGGCCTCATGAGCCGCTTCGGGGTCCCCAACCGCATCATCACAGATAATGGTTCACAGTTTACTAGCAACCTCTTCAAAACCTACTGTGCTAACCTTGGAACGTAGATATGCTACGCTTCGGTGGCCCACCCCAGGAGCAATGGTCAGGCCGAACGCACTAACGCGGAGGTCCTGAGGGGCCTCAAGACCAGGACCTTCAAGAAGAAGCTGGAGGCCTGCGGCAGGGGCTGGCACGACGAGCTCCAGTTCGTACTGTGGTCCATCCAGACCACCACCACCAAGCCAACGAGAGAGACTCCATTCTTCCTCATCTACGGAGCTGAAGCGGTCCTCCCTCACGAGGTCAAGCATCGCTCCGCATGGGTCCTGGCATTCGACGAAACGCAGCAGGACGCCACGCGGGGGATGGACCTCATGTTGGGTGAGGAACGTCACCGCGAACCTGTGCTACGGGCGGCGAGGTACCAGCAAGCACTGCGGCGATACCGCTGCTGCAATATCCGCACCATGAGGCGATACGGGCGGCGAGGTATATCCAATATACCGCTGCGGCGATACGGGCGGCGAGGTCCTGGCATTCGACGAAACGCAGCAGGACGCCACGCGGGGGATGGACCTCATGTTGGGTGAGGAACGTCACCGCGAACCTGTGCTACGGGCGGCGAGGTACCAGCAAGCACTGCGGCGATACCGCTGCTGCAATATCCGCACCAGGACACTTGAGACGGGTGACCTAGTCCTGAGGCGGCTCCTCTCCAGGGAAGGGCTGCATAAGCTTTCACCAATGTGGGAGGGCCCATTCAAGGTCATCCACATCTCCAGGCCTGGCGCCGTGCACCTGGATACACAAGACAGAGTACCAGTCCAAAACGCCTGGAACATCCAGCACCTCCGGAAGTTTTACCCATAAAGCAAGGCCCAGAGCCTGAGAAGAAAGGCCCAGAGCCTGTGAAGAAGGCCCGGTGCCTATGAAGAATCGCCGCCCGTGACACTCTCACGTAATAATGAGTTGGGGCTGTACACACCCCGGAGTCTCAGGAGTGCCGGCCTCAGGCCCTGGGGCTCCCGCCCACACCTAGTGGCAGCACTTAGCTCCGCGCTGGTGAGAAGACTTGAAGACTAGATTAGGTGCCGGACGCGGCTTTTCATTTGCTTTCCATATTTGGCTCCCTTTTCCTTAATCGAAATTTCCTTTTGGCATTCCTTGCTAATTTGACCCCCTCGCCTCTCGCTACGTTTTCTGGCTCGGGTTAGCTCGTGTTCTCTCTCTCTCGCATGCCTCGCGAGGGGGCTGGGCAGGTGCCCTTGCGAGCATTTTCTCCCTTCTCTGCCTTCTCGCGAGCCACCCTCGTTCGAGCCCAAAAGCTGGTGTGCCTCTCCTAGTCCATGCCCCACGGGTACCGCGATACAAGGTGCCAGGTCAGGGCCAGGGCGAATGGCAAATCTTTTAACGCACTTCCTAACGAGCTTTTGCAGTTCCCGAGCAAATACAGGCCACCAAGGCAAGACGGACGCGAGGAAATGAGCGCCTCATGAGGAAGAGGGCGTCCCGGATATACCAGGTTAAGTTACCTTTGCACGAAATAACGACACAACACGCACGGTGCCACAACCGAGGAACCATAGTTCGATACACGCCCCTGGGCCCAAACTGGTTACATTCTTGATGCAGGAAAAAGAGTAAAAAAAGCAGTGTTGCAGCAATCTGCGGAGGCAGACCCCTAGCGGCACCCCGAGCCTAGTCGGATCCTTCTTCGCGCTTCATGGAGGCACGACGATGAGATGACCCATTGCCGCCTTCAAAGCGGGCGTGGCGGCACGGCGGCTGGTCGTGGCCACTGCTGCTGGAGCTGTCACCAGAGGAAGAGCCGCCGTAGCTGGACAAGACACAGCCGCCCCCCAGGGCAGGCTCGCCCTCATCCTCGTCGCAACCGTCCCCGAGACCGAGTACCTCCTCACCATCGTTCGCCTCGGGCAGCACCTGGCGTGGCGACCATCTTCCCCAAACACCCTCACATAGAGGGTTGATTCGCCGTCGTACTTAAAGTGGAGGGTGCACCGCCGGCCCAAGCCACGCGCGAGGGCGAACGTCTGCCAACCGCGGGCCAGGGCAATCTTGCCTGTGGCGGAGGTCGCGACTGCAACCCAAGAGGCCTTGCTGCAGCAACCATCCACCTGCAGCGAGAGTCCACCTGGACCAGAGGCCGGCAGCTCGTCGCCGAAGAAGCGCGGAAGTTGGAGCCAGTTTCCGGCCGGATTCTCCGACCAGACGACAAACTCCGGCGACACTTCCACCGTGTGGAAGCGCGGACGGGGGGGGGGAGCCACCAAAGCAAGCCTCCCCTCTTCAACTGGATCGCCATGGCCGGGACGATCCCCTCCGCATGCCATGGCGCCGCTCTGACAGTGGGCCGCGGCAGGGGACGCGGCGTGCTTGCACGGACGACCACGTCCGCGCTTGGGCGCCGGCGAGCCGGGTCCCTCGCGAGGGGCCTTTCTGTCGGTGTCAAAACCGGCGGATCTCGGGTAGGGGGTCCTGAACTGTGCGTCTAAGGTGGATGGTAACAGGAGGCAGGGGACACGATGTTTTACCCAGGTTCGGGCCCTCTTGATGGAGGTAAAACCCTACGTCCTGCTCGATTTATTCTTGATGATATGGGTATTACAAGAGTTGATCTACCACGAGATCGGAGAGGCTAAACCCTATTAGCTAGCCTATGGTATGATTGTCTGTTTTCCTATGGACTAAAACCCTCCGGTTTATATAGGCACCAGAAGGGGTTAGGGTTACACAAGGTCGGTTACAAAGGAGAAGATATCCATATCCATACTGCCTAGCTTGCCTTCCACGCCAAGTAGAGTCCCATCCGGACACGAGACGAAATCTTCAATCTTGTATCTTCATAGTCCAACAGTCCGGTCAAAGGATATAGTCCGGCTGTCCGGAGACCCCCTAATCCAGGACTCCCTCACTAGCCCATGAACCAGGCTTCAATGACGATGAGTCCAACGCGCAGTGTTGTCTTCGGCATTGCAAGGAGGGTTCCTCCTCCGGATACACCACAGAAGAGTTCGAATAAAAGGATAGTGTCCGACCGTGCAAAATAAGTTCCACATACCACCATAGAGAGAATAATATTTCCATAAATCTAATATGCTGACACATTTTGGCAACATGACATCATTCCATGGCGCGGTGATCATTCGAACCGTTTTTCTTTAACTAGCCCCGCACATAACGCGAGGCAGTTTCTTGACACGTCTTGTCAAAGCAGAGATCGTGTCCCCTTATTACGGGATTCTCATCAATACGGGCGTGGGTAACCCAACCGCACCATCAATTACGACGCTTAGAGGATAAGCGAGTTTTACCAGGCTAGTGGGGGCGCATAGTTTCGACTGCCCTTATAAAGGGATAAGGTTTATCCTTTTTCTACAAACACCTTCTTCCTCCTTGCCCATCCATTCTCGCGCACTCGAGCTCCAACGCCCAAGTCCACATCCCTCTCTTCAACCTTATCCAAACATGTCCGAAGCGGGAGGCAAGTGGATGGCTTCCTCCGTCACGGAGGGACACATCAAAAAGCTGCGCAGAGCTGGATACTTATCCGCGAATATTGCGCATCGGCTGCCCGCTGCGGGGCAGATCGTCCCCACCCCGGAACCTCACGAGAGGGTAGTCTTCCTCCACCACTTCCTCCGCGGACTGGGGTTTCCCCTCCATCCATTCATTCGTGGTCTTATGTTCTACTACGGGCTGGACTTTCATGATCTAGCCCCGAACTTCATCCTTAACATTTCGGCATACATCGTCGTGTGTGAGGCTTTCCTCCGCATCCGGCCCCACTTCGGCCTGTGGCTGAAGACCTTCAATTTCAAGCCGAAGGTGGTGGGAGGCCAACAAGAAGAATGTGGCGGAGCCATGGTGGGCAAGATGCCCAATGTTATATGGCTTGAAGGCTCCTTCATGGAGACCATAAAGGGGTGGCAATCGGCGTGGTTCTACATCACCGAGCCGCGCAACACCAACAGGGTGGCGGCCCCCGAGTTTCGATCTGGAATCCCCACGCGGCTCACCTCCTGGAAAGAGACGGGCCTATCTTGGGGTTCATCGGTGGAGCTGGACGGACTCCAGAAATGTATCCGGAATATGGCAAGCAAGAAGCTCAAGCTTGTCAACATAGTCCAGGTCATGCTCTTCCGCCGGATCCTCCCATGTCAACAACGGGATTTCAACTTGTGGGAGTTCGACCTGGCCCAGCACCAGACTCTAAGCAAGCTCTTCGACATGACGCACAAGGACGTCTAGAGGGTGTTGTTCAAGGGTGCCGAGGTCCCTCCCTCTCTCACCGAGGAACGCGGGCTAAGCGCGAAGCGCCCTGCGAATCCGGTAAGTTTTGTACATCTGGTAGGATTTTTACCTCCCATAGCTTAACCACGCGCGGGGTCTGAGCTCCCTTGCCTTTGACAGGACTGGGTGGGGGGCATCGGAGAAGATTGACTGTCCGACCCCTCTGCCTGAAGACACTACGGACGCTCTCCTGATGGAGATGCTGACTCCGGCTCCTTACAAGGTGCCGGAGAAGACAAATAAGAAGGCCAAGGGAACCCGAAAGAGTTCCCGATGCCAGGTGATATCGGACTCATCGTCCGATAACTCCGCGACGCACTCCTCCCCCGAAGACGAGGAGGAAGATGAAGATGCTCCCCCTTCAGTCGGGGGAGACAAGAAAAGGAAGGCCGCCCCGACCGGGGGGGCGAAGGGTCCAAGAAGGGGAGGACCCTCCTTCCGGACTACTCCACCACCACCGCTGAAGGCTAGACGAGTGGCTGCTCAGGGCCAAGCCCCTGGCAAAGTCGTAAGTATTCGGATACCAAAGTAACTCATAGCATACCTTTGACGCACTACTTCTCCTAACGCCGAATATGATTATGCAGACCGCCCCAAGCCCGTATCGACGTATCTTCGTCGGGCGGCTCCTTGGACTCGTCGGATATGGATAGTGATCCACTTCTGACCGCCACCTCCCCTTGCCCTATGGACAATGCCGAGGTATTGTCTCAAGAGGGACCGGGTCGAGGGGAGACAATCCCGGAGGCGCCTCAAGGTGACCTTCCGGACTCCGGGAGGAGAGGAAGTAAGGCTCCCGAGGGCTCCGAGTTCGGCCCTCAGCCGAACACCGCGCCGGAACCTCCAGTGGTTCCGGACTCAGGCAGGCGGCCTCCTTCCAAAAGGGGCAAGACGCCTATGCCGGTGACCTCTGTCCATCCAGAGGCATCGGACAATCTGCTGGGAGCACTTCGCAACGCTTCCATCGACGAAGAGCACTGCACTATTATGAGTACGATGATCCAGAAGGTTCAGTCCGCCAAGAGCGGACTGACTGAAGCCTGTGACAGCCTTTTAACAGGCTTTGAGGTAAGTATTTGAAATATAGGAAAAATATTACCGCATAGACAGTAGCCCCTGATGCTCTGTTTGGTGTTCAAAAAAGAAAAGCCGAATAGAGGATCAACTAATATCTGCAGGAGTCTAATATAAGTATGTCTATATGCGCATGTAGGCTTCGCTGCTGACCTCTGCCGCACTGACTGCCAAGCAGGACCTCGAAGGGTCCAAGAAAGAGCTCGGAATTGCCAAGAGGCAGCTCGAGGAGAACAAAGGTAAGTAATACCTAGTCTATAGATGTGTATATATACAAAAAGGATGCGATTGCAAAATGAAAGAATCATCTTTAATTTGCTAGGGGCCACGACCGAGGTGGCAACCCTGAAGCAAGCGCTATCCGAGGCCGAAAACAAAGCGGCCCAGGAGCGCACCGAGTGGGGAAAATAAGAGGCACGGGTGGGCGAGGTGCAGCAAGAGCTCCATGCTCTCGTGATGAAGCACGAGGCGTTGGAGCTTGACTTGAAGACGTGAGAGTCCGAGCTTGCCGCGGCCCTTGAGAGTGCAAAGAGTGCCAAGGCTGAAGCCCAAAAGGCCCTCCAGGAGATTGATGCGATGAAGAAGATAGCGGCGGGTAAGGCATTCAATATGCAAAGCAAGCATGTGAAAGTAAATTACTTGTTACTTACCCGAGTCCGGAGCTCTCCAGGAGCATTCGCAGATTTGCCCCGCAGCATGTCGGATGCCGCACAGTTTTACCAGGCCGAGGAGGGAAGCTCAATAGAGAAGCTATTCTGGTCTCAGTATACTAGGACCGAACACCCGATGCCTCTGAGCGACCAGCTGAAGCAACTAGTTGAGCTGCACAAGGCGGCCGAACAGGCCATGAAGGGCTTTATAGTCCGGATGTGGCCTGGCGACGCCCTTCCCAACAGCTACTTCGGCCTGGTGAGGCATCTTGTGGATGCCTGCCCACGGCTGGAAGTCATTAAGCGGTCCATCTGCATCGAAGGTGCACGCCGGGCTTTCGCCCGTGCGAAGGTGCACTGGGCCAAGATGGATGCCGTGAAGCTGGTGAAGGAAGGGCCGCCGCAGGGCAAGGAGCATCGCCACCCCGAGATGTACTATGAGGGTGTCCTGAAGGGTGCCCGTCTTGTAGCGGACGACTGTGCGAAAGATGTAATATTTGAATAAACTTGCTCATGTAATCCTGTATTATGAAAACTTGTTCATATGCGCTATGGAACGCTTGTTTGAATTTAAAATATTGCCTTCTGTTCGGCTGTTTATCGAATCTGAGAGATGGCTAGTCGTCGGCTTCTGCCCCCACGCCACGAGTGTTGGGGTGTTCGGGATAAAACCTGAGCACTCTTGTTCCCATTTTTGGGTCCTTCGAGGGAGGTGCTCAGCGCAATGAACAAGGCAATCGGACTATAATGTGTTATCACTCTCACTTAGCCATAGAATTCTATAATTTTAAATTTCGGCGAAGCCCCTAGTATTCGGAAGGCCGAATTCGGGGTGCTATACACACCTTAAGCCAGACAGGGCCGACTCCTCGCTCTAAGCAGCATAAGTCTTTAGGGACTTGAGACCTCTCGAACAGTGACCAATCTCTCGCCTTATCATGGTAGTCAGTTTTAGCTTTCTCTACTGAGGTGCTTAGCCCAGCAGAACCGGGGCACAATCACAGTAGTTCTCCCAGTGCTACCTTAGCCGATATAGCGAAACGTAAGGTACCAAAACATGGGAGCCGGGCAAACCCAACTATTAACCCAATACATGATTCAGAGCTGATCCATATAATGCTATAAGTTCAGGGTGCCGCATTGTCGAAAGTATTCGGACTTCTCACGCCATATTATGGGGTATACTTAAGCCCCTAGCGTATTGGCCGTACCAGAGTGTATGGGTGCTAGATGTCGTGAATGAACATATATATATATAAAGGAAGAATGCAATGATAGTCTTAATGCTATGCATTGTTTATTCAAAAAGGTGCGTTAGAGCAGAATGATACAAGTAGTGCGATAAGCAAAAAGTAGGACTATTAGGAATGGTATTAAAGCAAGTAGTTCACTCATTATCGTAATCCACCTGGGAGTTCTATGGTGTGACGTAGCTTTCTGCCTCCTTGGTTGCTGCATCATGTGTTCGGCAATCATGCTGCCGGACAGGGTTTCCAGAGATCAATGTCCTAAAAGAGAAAAATAACAAAGTGGGAAGCCCCTATTGCGGTTTAAGCCGCATCTTGGAGCGTGCCGTAGTCGTGCCCCCCTTCCCACCTGTGCCCATGGTATTTTTAATGCGTAATTATGTACGCGTGGCACGGACTTCGCCGTTTGGCTGGGACCGGGGTGGGGGCCGCATTGCTATGCGAGCTCAGAACGTGCCAGGCGGTCCTGTTGCCGATTACTCTGGGCGCGCTTGAAGGTGTCCGGGTCCTTAATCGCTGAACTAGTGGTTTGCCTTAAGAGGCTGCTTTGCGCTTCTGTTGCGAGGGCCATAGTGTGCTCCTCCGTGCGGAGAGAGCGCTCTGTGTTTCCATTGACTGTGATGACCCCCCGAGGTCCTGGCATCTTGAGCTTGAGATATGCATAATGCGGTACCGCATTGAATCTCGCAAATGCGGTTCGCCCGAGCAGTGCATGGTAGCCACTGCGGAACAGGACTATGTCGAAGATTAACTCTTCGCTTCGGAAGTTATCCGGAGATCCAAAGCCCACTTCCAGTGTCACTGAGCCCATGCAATGGGCCTCTACACCTCGTATGACGCCTTTAAATGTCGTTTTTGTGGGTTTGATCCTTGAGGGGTCTATACCCATTTTGCACACTGTGTCCTGATAAAGCAGGTTCAGGCTGCTGTCGCGATCCTTAAGGACTCGAGTGAGGTGAAATCCGTCAATGATTGGGTCTAGGACCAATGCGGTGAATCCGCCATGATGGATACTAGTGGGGTGGTCCCTGCGGTCGAAGGTGATTGGACAGGAGGACCAATGGTTGAACTTTGGGGCGACATGCTCCAATGCATATACGTCCCTGAGCGCATGCTTCCACTCCCTCTTGGGGATGTGGGTTGCATATATCATGTTCACCGTCCGCACTTGTGGGGGGAACCTCTTCTGTCCTCCAGTGTTCGGCTGCCGGGGCTCCTCCTCGTCATCGCTAACTTGCTGGTCTGCTTGAACACCCAACAATCCCTGTTGGTGTGGTTGGCTGGCTTGTTGGGGGTGCCGTGTATTTGGCACGAGCGATCGAGTATACGGTCCAAACTGGACGGGCCCAGAGTGCTTCTTTTGAATGGCTTTTTCCGCTGACCGGGTTTAGAGCCTTTGAATCATGCATTGACTGCCGTATCCTTGGTATTGTCGCTGTTAATGTGGCGCTTATGTTTGTTGCGATGTGACCTGTCGTTGTCGTCCCTGGCATCCGAAGTACCATGGTTCTTTGATATGTTATTGCTGCGAGCCAACCAGCTGTCCTCTCCCGCACAAAAGTGGTTCATGAGTGTCGTGAGGGCTGCCATAGATTTCGACTTTTCCTGTCCAAGGTGCCGGGCATGCCATTCGTCGCGGATGTTGTGCTTAAAAGCTGTTAGGGCCTCTGCATCCGGACTGTCGACGATTTGATTTTTCTTTGTTAGGAACCGTGTCCAGAATTTCCTGGCCGAATTCCTTTGGCTGCTGAATTATGTGGCTCAAGTCATCGGCATCTGGTGGTCGCACATAAGTGCCCTGAAAGTTATCGAGGAATGCGGCTTCCAGATCTTCCCAACAGCCAATGGACTCTTCTAGCAAGCTGTTGAGCCAATGCCGAACTGGTCCTTTGAGTTTGAGTGGGAGGTATTTGATGGCGTGTAGATCATCACCGCGGGCCATGTGGATGTGCAGGAGGAAATCCTCGATCCATACCACAGGATCTGTTGTGCCGTCGTATGATTCTATATTTACGGGTTTGAAACCCTTTGGGATTTGACGATCCATTACTTCGTCTGTGAAGCATAATGGGTGTGCGGCGCCTCTGTACTGGGCTATATCGTGACGCAGCTCAAATGAGTTTTGCCCGCTGTGTTCGGCCCGGCCGGACTTACTTTTACTGTATCCGGCGTGACGATTATCGTCTCGCGTAGTGGTGCGCCCTTGTGATCCGTAGATCGATCTTGTATGTTTTGCTTTGTCCTCCAATACATCTCGCAGGTCTGGTGTATTTTCCCATGCCTTTTTATATGAATGGCGTCGGGGTGCAAGCTGAGCTTTTGGATGGAATGCCTCTCTGTCGTGGCCACGAGGTGGCCGATCAGCCGCATCATACGCCGGGGATGTAGGTTTCGGTGCTTCCTCCTCCAGTCGGGGTAGCAACCTGCACTTTGGGTAACTCTTGGAGGGGCGTTCGAGTTTATATTCCTCGGCCGCCAGGACTTCAGTCCATCTGTCAGCTAGCAAATCTTGATCAACTTGAAGCTGCTGGTGCTTTTTCTTAAGGCTATTTGACGTGGCTATAAGCCGGCGCTTGAAGCGCTCTTGTTCGACGGGATCCTCTGGCACGACGAATTCGTCATCATTGAGGCTTGCCTCGTCTTCGGAGGCAGGCATGTAATTATCATCCTCCGCCTCTCTATCTGCCGCTCTCTCAGGAGGGCTGGCTTCTCCAGCCTCTTACTCTAAATCTTGCTGGAGGGGATTGTTGTTGTCTTCGGCGCTGTCCGGAGTGCTATTATCTCCGGTGCCGGTATCACCGCTTTTGACTTGGTGGGACTTAGAGCGGCGCCGCTGACGCCGGCGCTTGGGTTGCTTGTTGGAGGGGTCATCCTCCGCTGTCCCATCGCTATTGCCTTCTTTGGGTGTGTCCACCATGTATATGTCATATGAGGTGGCTGTCCAGTGCCCTGTGGGCAGTGGTTCCTCTTCGCCTCCCGCATCGTCGTCCATACCGTCGATGTCTTCGGAGTCGAAGTCGAGCATGTAGGTTAAGTCATTGATAGTGGCTACTAAGTGGGTGGTGGGTGGGCGGCGAATTACTTCATCATCGGCATCCCAATCCTGCTGGACATAGTTCGGCCAGGACTCTCCTGACAAGGAGAGAGACCTTAATGAGTTTAGTATGTCGCTGAAGGGCGAGTGCTGAAAGATATCCGCGGAGGTCAACTCCATGATCGGCGCCCAGTCGGATTCAATAGGCATGGGCGCAGGCGGTTTGGAGTCCGTGGCTGGGGAAGAATCCGGCAGTTCGGCGTCACGGCTCCCGTGAAGGGTAAGGTCGATACTTGGCTCGATCGCCACTGAGGATGCGGCCTCCGTGGCAGGGTCTATCCACCCGTCCATGGATGGTGCAACTGGCTCCGAATTAAGGGTCGGAGCGGCTGCCGATGCGATTTCTTGAACACTGTCCAATGGTAGAGCTAAATCATACTCATCGTGACAGCGTGGCGCACAAGGCAGGGGCTCGAATCCGTCGAAGATCAAGTCTCCGCGGATATCGGACGTATAGTTTAAGCTTCCAAACCTGACCTGGTGGCCAGGGGCGTAACTTTCAATCTGCTCCAGATGGCCAAGCGAGTTGGCTTGCAGAGCGAAGCCGCCGAACACAAAGATCTGACCGAGGAAAAAGTCTCACCCTAGACTGCATCGCTATCGATGATAGTAGGAGCCATCAAGCCTAACAAGATGACATAGAGGAACTCTCAATGAAAGAACCAATGTTGGTGTCAAAACCGGCGGATCTCGGGTAGGGGGTCCCGAACTGTGCGTCTATGGCGGATGGTAATAGGAGGCAGGGGACACGATGTTTTACCCAGGTTCGGGCCCTCTTGATGGAGGTAAAACCCTATGTCCTGCTCTATTTATTCTTGATGATACGGGTATTACAAGAGTTGATCTACCACGAGATCGGAGAGGCTAAACCCTAGAAGCTAGCCTATGGTATGATTGTCTGTTTTCCTACGGACTAAAACCCTCCGGTTTATATAGACACCATAAGGGGTTAGGGTTACACAAGGTCGGTTACAAAGGAGGAGATATCCATATCCGTACTGCCTAGCTTGCCTTCCACACCAAGTAGAGTCCCATCCGGACACGAGATGAAATCTTCAATCTTGTATCTTGATAGTCCAACAGTCCGGTCAAAGGATATAGTCCGGCTGTCCGGAGACCCCCTAATCCAGGACTCCCTCACTTTCCCTTCTCGGCGGCGAAGAACTTCCTTCGTGGCGCCATTGGTGGCACAACGAGCAATGGAGCGAGGAAGAAGAAGCAATCGAGCAAGAAAGAGATGGGCAACGGGGGCTCAGCCCCCTCCCCATTTATAGCAAGAGAAGCCCAACCGGCACCTCCCACGATCGCAGGTAATGATGGTTTTACTTGCATGTCGCAGGGACTCGTCAAGTCATGTAGTTGCCGAGGCAGCGTGGGGAAGCGGAGACGCCCACGTCCAATCCACCGCCACGCGTCAACCGAGCCGCGGGCTTTTGGGCCCTATGGTACTGCGTACTCGACCCTTGGCTTTGCCGCGAAGCCAAGCCCGAGCACACCTTGGGCCCGGGGGCTACTGTCGGTGTCTGGGAACGGGGGTCCCCATACTTGCCTGCCTGCGGCCCGCTGCGTTGCTAAGCCAGCAGGTCGTACGACCCATATTCATCAACAAGGCATCCAAGACCCTCGCGAGGGGCCAAGCCTCGCGAGGCGGATGACGCAAGACCTCCTCTAGAGTGGCCTAGTCAGGCAGGCTCACGAGGAGCGGAGATGTCATGGTGAGGCAAACCTCACGAGGCTCTCATGACGTGAGCCATGACGATCGACACCAGGCGGGCGCCAGCGCGCGCAGCGTCCTTGTTTCCTCTTTGGTGCTAAGGAAACCAGCGCAGGCGAGGAGTACCAAGGCATCAGGCAAAGGTTGCCATTTTGGTGCAACAAGACCAAAACCAGAAGGACGGCAAGACGGAGGTCATCGTGGAGCCCAAGACGGCATCACCACCAGAGCCTTTCGCAGGCGGAGACCACCTTTTGTCGGGATGGCTTGTACTAGCTGTCCCCCTTTGAATTTGTCCACCATTGTTGGCTCCCTTCCCGCTCAGTATTTGGGAAGAGGACCAGGGCTTCTATAAGTAGGACTAGCCATCACCATAAGCAAGGGGTCCGAAAGATCGCTCTCACACTCACAAGTTAGCCAAGCACAAGAACACCTCAACCTCAGGAGGCTGTTCTTCCCCTTGTATTGTTCATCATCAGCCGAAGAGGCAATCCACCACCACCACACTGGAGTAGGGTATTACACCACAACGGTGGCCCGAACCAGTATAAATCTTGTGTCTTTCTGTGTTGCGAATTCGTCCACGAGATCTTACTAGGCTAGGGCATAGATCGGTGGGAGGAAAAGACTTCACACGCACCCCAGTGTACGAACCTCAAGGGTTTGCCGGAACCCCACATCCGATATACGGGAATCACAAACTTCAACACAAGCATTTCTCAAATTCACAACTACTCAACTAGCACGACTCTAATATCACCATCTCCATATCTCAAAACAATTATCAAGTTTCAAACTTCTCATAGTATTCAACACACTCATAAGAAATTTTTATTATTAATCTTGAATGCCTAACATAATTAAAGAAAATTACCATTCTGTTTTGTAGGACTCTCAAAATAATCTAAGTGAAGCATGAGAGAACAATGGTTTCTATAAAACAAATCTACCAACATGCTCTAAAAGATATAAGTGAAGCACTAGAGCAAAAACTATATAACTCAAAAGATATAAGTGAAGCACATAGAGTTTTCTAACAATTTCCGAATCATGAGTGTCTCTCTCAAAAAGGTGTGTGCAGCAATGATGATTGTGGAAAACTAAAAATTAAAGACTCAAATAATACAAGATGCTCCAAGCAAAACACATATCATGTGGTAAATAAAAATATAGCTCCAAGTAAAGTTACCGATAGAAGTAGACGAAAGAGGGGATGCCTTCCGGGGCATCCCCAAGCTTTGGATTTTAGGTGTCCTTAGATTATCTTGGGGTGCCATGGGCATCCCCAAGCTTAGGCTCTTGCCACTCCTTGTTCCATTATCCATCAAATCTTTACCCAAAACTTGAAAACTTCACAACACAAAACTTAAAGTAGAAAATCTCGTGAGCTCAGTTAGCGAAAGAAAACAAAACACCACTTCAAGGTACTGTAATGAACTCATTATTTATTTATATTGGTGTTAAACCTACTGTATTCCAACTTCTATATGGTTTATAACTATTTTACTAGCCATATATTCATCAAAATAAGCAAACAACACACGAAAAACAGAATCTGTCAAAAACAGAACAGTCTGTAGTAATCTGTAGATAACGCAAGATCTGGAATCCCAAAAATTCTAAAATAAATTGCTGGACGTGAGGAATTTATCTATTAATCATCTTCAAAAATAATTAACTAAATAGAACTTTTCAAATAAAAATTGCAGCAGTTCTCGTGAGCGCTAAAGTTTATGTTTTTTACAGCAAGATATCAAGACTTTCCCCAATCTTCTCAACGGTTCTACTTGGCACAAACACTAATTAAACACAAAAAACACAACCAAAACAGAGGCTAGATAAATTATTTATTACTAAACAGGAGCAAAGATCAAGGAATAAAAATAAAATTGGGTTTCCTCCCAACAAGCGCTATCGTTTAACGCCCTTAGCTAGGCATAAAAGCGAAGATAGATCTAGGTATTGCCATCTTTGGAAGGCAATCCATAAGTGGCTCTCATAATAGATTCATAAGGTAATTTAGTTTTCTTTCTAGGGAAGTGTTCCATGCCTTTCCTTAACAGAAATTGGAATCTAATATTCCCTTCCTTCATATCAATAATTGCACCAATCGTTCTAAGGAAAGGTCTACCAAGAATAATAGGACATGAAGGATTGCAATCTATGTCAAGAACAATAAAATCCACGGGCACATAATTCCTATTTGAAACAATAAGAACATCATTAATTCTTCCCATAGGTTTCTTAATAGTGGAATGTCAGGACCCCAATTCCAAGTCACATCGATCTAGCCGGTAACACTTCATATCACTTTGCGGCCTCACGCACGGTATTCCCACGGGTGTCGCCTTACCATGGCCCGGAACCATTTGCGCCTTTTGGCTCACGTATATGGTAGTGTCGCTAGCATCCATATGACAGGGAATCTGGGCCGACATGGCTAGTCGTGAACCCAAAGCGGCACTAACCTATGGGGACAGGCATACATGAATCACATCGAGCATGTCGGTCAGCATCGTGTGAATCCGGGCTGTAGCACTAGGCTAACAGGACTCCGGGAACCCGGGCTGTAGCAGGCTAGGCAGGACTCCGGATGTCACCGCGTGACATTTCCCCGAAGGGACAGACACAGAAACGAAGTGAAACACATGCCGGCCAGTCAAGTGTCCTGAGCAGTAGTGCTGGGCTAACAGAACTCCGGTGAACCGGGCTGTAGCGGACTACTATGGCTCATGGAGGCACTAGACTACATTTCCCCATAAGAGAGGCTGCCAAGGATAAACAACTAGATTGTCGGATCCCACACATACCAAGCATTTCAATCATACACACAATATGCTCGATATGTGTAAATACAACATGGCATCACAGCATAACTCTACAACTCAAGTATTTATTCATTAGGCTCCGAGGAGCGAGATATTACAAACATGGGTCTCATGACCCAACAATCATAGCATACAAATCAAAGCACGTGCAGAAGCTTAACATGTCTGAGTACAGACATCTACAAATGAAAAAGGCTGAGAAGCCTAACTATCTACCAGATCCTGCCGAGGGCACAAGATCGTAGCTGAGGTATCAAGCTAAACATCAAAGTCCACGCGGAACTACTAGCGAGACTGGAGTCTCTCTGCAAAACATAAATTAAGCAAACGTGGGTACAAAGGTACTCGGCAAGACTTACATCAGAACTAAACTACATATGCATCGGTATCAACAAGGGGGGGTGGTGGAGTTTAACTGCAGCAAGCCAGCTTTGACTCAGTGGTTAACCTGAACTACAATTGCAAGCAACTCTTTTGAGGTGGCGCACATGAGTCCACATATTCACCATTCAATACACCACTATGGATCCGCTCCCGTCTCCCTACGAGAAGGCCATCCATAGTCACACTTATCTTGCGAGTTTTAGAGTATCCACTTTCACTTGTCTATGAACTGGTATAGGCAACCCAGAAGTCCTTTACCACGGACGCGGCTATTCGAATAGTTTTATACCCTGCAGGGGTGTACTTCGTCACACATGTTTCCACCACTTAGCGTCTGCACACGACATGTGCTCGGCAGACTTCAAGCGAAAACCGACGTGGGTGTAGACCACGACCTGACTAACCTCACAAGTCTCTAGTCCAGGTTTATCGCCTATTCAGGTTCCATCCGCAAGGAAATCCGGCCGGGGTGTCCTCAACGGCCCCAAACGATGTGTACAGGGTCCCGAGACGCCAAACGGGCGCCCGGCATACCCGGCCAGAGTGTATCTACCGCATCATAGCACACCCCTAGGGTCAGCGCTACGCACGGCCGCCAACACATATCCTATAAACACCAGAAACTAGTTGCAACTCCTGGACAGAGGACAAGAGGGGTCAGTAAGTCGAGCGGGGTCATATTTCAGGGCCCAATGTGTGGTAGTAATTGTTTCATGGATCACAAACACAGAACTCAGCTCCTGAGAATGGTTTCAATGAGACAACCCACCATGTACTCCTACATGGCCTCTCACCGCTACCTTTACCAAATCGTGTTCACACACTTAGCTTACACACAGTAGGACATGTTCACAACTTTCCAATTCATCCCCGATGAATCAGACCTGACACAACTCTAAGCAATAGCAGGCATGACAAGCAAACATGAATGAGTAGGCACATCAGGGCTCAAACAACTCCTACTCATGCTAGTGGGTTTCATCTATTTACTATGGCAATGACAGGTCATGCAAAGGAAAGGGGTTCAACTACCGCAGCATGTAACAGTTGAATCGTTGTTATCCTAATGCAGTAAAAGAGAGCAGGAGCGAGAGAGTGGGTTTGTATCAGAATGAACAAGGGGGTTTTTCTTGCCTGGCACTTCTAAAGATAACATTGAGTCTTCATCAGTGTCAACGATCACATCGTCGGAGCAGCATCTACCGAGAGGGGACAATCACCGGCAATAGAGAAGGAACACAATCAATGCAATGCACAACATGATGCATGATAATGACATGGCAATATGTTGTTGATTGAGCTAATGCAACTAGCAACACAATTAAATGAAGTTGGTTTGAATACAAGATTCAAATTCAAACTCCATATATGATTAGTTAAATGCCATTTATTTGTTTTGTCCAAAACAGAGGACAAACATTGTTCAAACAAGCATGAAAATGCCGTAAACAGATTCCTTGAATTTTTCTGATAATTTTTCATATATAATTTATTTCATTTGGAGTTACGGTTGATTTTCTATGATTTTTAGAAGTTTTGGGCATTTTCTAGAATTTTCTGAATTATTATAATTTAAACTAAGTCCAGAAAATGTATTACTGCGTCAGCATGACGCCAAGGTGATGTCAGCAGGTCAAAGGCATCGACCAGGTCAAACCTGACCAGTGGGACCCACTGGTCAGTGACCCAGTCAACTAACTAAGTTAGTTAGACTTAACTAACTAGCCTGGGCCCACTGGTCAGCGACTGTAGTAACTAACCTAACTAGCTAATTAGCGCTAACTAGAGTAATTAGTCGGGCGAGGCCCATAAGTCAGTCAGAGAGAGGGGGAGGTCAAACCGGGCAGTGGGGTCAACCCATGCCGGTCAACGGGTCAGGGGTCGCCGGCGACGACAGAGACGGCGGGACGGCTCGGAAATGCTCTACAGGGCACCATTCGATCCGTGGGTTGCACCTACGGGTTCCTGGGAGTGAGGCGCATCCATTGGGGGTGGTGGTAGGAGCTGGGGTGGCCAGAAAAGTGGCCGGCGACGAGGTTCAGCGGCGGCAGCAGCTCGGGCATCCTCGGGATAGCGCTACAGAGCACAGGAGGGGGCGCTGCGGTTGTCTACAGGCTCATGGGATCGTGCTGAGCACGATGGTGTGTTCGGACACGAGCTGCGGTGGCTGTGGCCACGGTGGCGACATCGCCGGCGGCGTGGAGTTCTCGTCCAAGATGGGGCTATGGCCTAGAGGTCAAAAACGACCAGGGGAAAAGGGGGAAATGACTCGGGGGCTCACGGTGGTGACGTAGGGATGGCCAGCATGCTCGGGGAAGCATCGGAGGTGGCGAATCGACCGGCGAAGTCCGACGAGCAGAAGCGGTGGTGACGAGATCGAAGACGACGGCATGGTGATCCTCGGCTTGTGTGGCTTGGCGAGGAGGAAGAGGGGCACCAGGCGGAGCTCGGGGGCGCATCGGAGAGGCTCAAAGATGGCTGTGGCCGTGGGGGAGCTCGTCGGCGGCGACGGCTGCGTTCGGTCGCGCACGTGAGAGAGAGACAGAGAAGGGGACGAGGGCGAGGGAGAGTGCGAGAGTGTCAAGGGGGTCCAGGGGGGTAGCGTGGTGTTGCAGAGGGAGTCCAGGGCGACGAGGGGGCAGCCAGGCAGGCAGCTGCCGGCGTGGCACGCCGCGGCGCCGTGGCTGTCTTCTCCTCTGCCTTCTGGCAGGAGGAAGAAGACGCCCCTGCCCTCGGTGGGCCGGCCAGGTGGCTGGGCTGCCAGGTGGGCTGGGCCAGCACAGGTGAGGCCCAGGTGGCGCCAGGTTTGTTTCCTTCTCTCTCTCTTTTATTTAGTTTCTGTTTTCTATTTTTCTGTAATTTTGTTGACTTAATTAAAATGCTAAGGCATTTTCAAAAACCCTGAAAATAATTGTGGGCTCTGTATGGAATATTTCCAACAGCCCTCACTTAAGTTCAGAATTATTTGGACATTTTAAGATATTATATAGCATTTAATTGTCCAAATTCAAATACGTATGAATTAACTCCAAAATCCAGAAATGTCCTAGAAATGTGTGCATCATTTTTGGAAGAAGTTTTCACCCATTCCAAAATTGATGAACTTTTCTAAAAACCATTTTGGGTAGATGGAAAAGATTTAATTTGACCCTAGTTGTATTTCACTTGCTGCTAGGGTTTATTAGTCCCCATTTCAAAATTAATAGATGTTGAAAATGATGCATGGATGCAATGCCACTAATTACAAGAAGATTTCTAGGGCTGTGACAACTCACCCGCACTAAGCAAGAATCTTGTCCCGAGATTCAAGAAGTGAAGTAAGAAGACAGAGGGGTCACAAAACTATCACAGTCTTCTCGATCAAACTGCCCTTCTCGAAGATACCGATATATTGCATCACATTGATCTTGACGTCTTGCTTTGAGAACTACATCCAACATGACAACAAGAAGAAAGGGAAAATTTAGAAGAATCGATCTTCTTGAGGTTCGAGCAACTTAGGATCATCTTGATGATCACAAGATCAACTCATGGGATGAGACATAGAAACATCTCTGGAGCTGAGAGGCAAAACTTGCATCAGGAGCGACAGAAGAAACAATTTGACGAGGGTTTCAAAGTAGCGAGGGAAATTTCCATGATTCCGAAACAGGGCACCTCGGGGAAGGTGACTCCAAGAACTATTCCCTTAAGTGGCAAAAAGAATTACTTTTGATACAAAGATCATTGAAACTCTCTATACCAGCCTAAGGCAATCACAACGATCGTTTGAAGAAGTTCGAAGAATGGCATACTCTGACTAGAATGGATGATGTGGACTATCTTGTTGAAGACAACGCAATGGATGATTTTTGTTATCATCGGAAATGGATGAGACCCATGGTAAGTCCACTTTTGAAGATGATCCTGAACAACAACTACTGAGGTGCAAGCTGGGAACAAAATGCAAATGTTGGGAATGATTCTGGTAACTGGGGAAGAGCTCAACAGTCGAGAGTGAGTCCACTGTTTGAAAAGGGTTATAACATAACCGAGGAAACTAGAAGCAAATCCTAGTTAACGCCAACGGTAAAACCTGGTGCTAGCGCGTGCTCTCAAGAACTTGAGCATCTCCATATTCGTCAAGGTTTTACCAATATCCGTGTCAAGGATCCTGGCAACACAACATACCACCATGATGAATGGTGATGGATAATGCAGATGCAAAGGAAGATAACACTTTCTCAGATTTCACCTTAGCGAGGCCAAGGAACAAAATCTGGATGATCGACCGAGAGACATTTAGCACTCCGCTTCTAACGTTCTCCTTGATGTGCTAGGATAACCCATTTATTGATATGGTTTGGTATCTAGGACATCAAGTAAAAGGCCGGACTTCGGGAGCACAAGAATCCGTAAGGATTAACTATGGAGGTAAATCCTACGAAATCCTCATGGGGAGGTGGACAACTTTCTTCAATCGAGACACTACAATAATAGGTCTTCCGGCTGGATGTGTTGGCCACGACATCCACTTTACCGGTTATCGAGGGACCAATATTATAGTTCTTGGAAAATGCTCCAGCCATCATATCTACCTGAGATTCAGATCTGGTTGGTGTCAGGATATTCCAGACTCATCGAGTCTAGAAAGGAGAATGAAAGTTTGCAACACAAATCGACGAGACGACGTTGCGAGATTCTCGGGAATTGAACTATGATAGTAAACTCCAAAACATGAGATGGTTCTGCTACATATATGTGAACATGTTGTCCAAGACAAGCATGATCATGTAGAAATCTTACAACAAAATACTACCGAGTTTAGGTGGGGAACCATCATTGAGGATATCGAGGTCCTTGTGCATGAACTAGTATTCGCACAACAACCCTTTTTCCTTGAACAAATCAATCAGTGGCTTGGTGTGCTAGGGGATACATATGGAGTGGAGGTAATTAATCTACCAAACCATAGAATACTTCGCACGTATGCATGACTGATTTGGGATGATTCCATGGGAAACATAAAAAACCTTCCTCAAATTCATGGCGGCAACTTACACCTAGTGCACGTGAACTTGGAGAAGGTCACTTCTTTCATCCAAGCATAAGCTTCATGAACGGAACACGAAGGCATTGCTTACAAGGTTTTCAACACTAGGTTGATGTTCAGTCATGAATCATGGGGGAGACAAAATGTTGCTGATGGGCTCAACAACAACTCATCAGAATTTCCATATCACTGGACTTCCACCATCATGTGAACACGGTGCTAACATTGGTCAGACCAAAGATGTAATGGTGTATGCTCGAGGGATCAAACATGAGTAAGACAACATTACGAACATCGTTGGTTCTGATTTGACTTGACGATAGCCCATACTCAAGTCAAAGTTTTGTCAAAGCAGTAGATCCAACAACTGATCACGAGGACCAATTGATGAAGATATCACCTTTCTTCAGCACACACACACACAAGGATATCCCTTAAGAGTGAACTAAGTAGATTAAGCTTTTATCATCCAACTCTCCAAGCTGTTGTTAAGCTTAACCAACTAGCTCAGGGGTATCCAACACAGATTCTTGGAGAATGGGTGGTTGGAGGAAACCCAACATGATCACGAACTCAACATAGCGGTTAGGTGACAACCAGGTAATACTTCCGAGAAGATAATTGGAACATCACGAACCACTGATATGATACTAAGCTCAAGATCAATCTTGCTTTTCAGGGCAAGACGATATGATCAATAGAGCAAGGGTTTGGCAAAATCCTAACTCGTTGATCGAAGAGTGCACCAGGAAATAAAGACTAGGTAGCACAATCAATCTTAGGATGATGATTTAATAATCGGCACGCTGAGGATAAGATTATTGTCCATTAACTACCAAGCAACGGGGTTGCTAGGAGTATTGATTTCACACATCATGATTCACTTGTCGGCATTCCGGTTGCGACAATACGGGACCGAGGAATGAATAATGATAGCGAGAAGTATTACTGCGTCAAGAATTCATAAGAGGTGGTGCAATTCTCATGACAATCCTGACATAAAGATGGCAATACCCCAAGGTAGAATAGAGCAAAAGCTGGATTGGCATTTGATCTGCGGAATACAACTACTTTGACCCAATCCTAGAAATGGATGAGGTACTGGAGCTTGTTTCTCCTAGTCATTCTGGAATAGAACGACTTGACAGACCACAAGAATAATTAGGCATCAATGAACGAATGCATGCATACTCTTGACTATCAATTGATAGAAGATGGTCGGAATACAACTGAAGATGGACAACTCAAGGAGCATATAACTTTATGAGTTGTGGATGCATAGCTTAATATGTCGAACCAAGTTCAACAGGTTTTCTTCCAGATAACCCATGCAGAAAGGTAGAACTGGCAGAATCACAATTATGAATGGAGAACTCCTTAAGAGCACCCTGGTTGTGATCTTTTGGTTCAGAAGAACTTCTGCCATAAGTGGTTCATAGTATTTGGAAGAAGGAAAATACCACGGACCTCAAGGACTAATGCAAAGGTTACTAATATCTTAAGGGAACTTAGCAAATACTAACAATAGGAGGTAAGTGGGTGAATCTCGGGTTCAAGAACCCAGGAATAGAATACCTACTACTAAATGGCATCACGGGATGCTTTCGAGAGTGGTGGCCAGAATCATCACACTAGAACACAAAACATGGCTAGATTACTAGGTGACTCCCTAAAACACCTAGGGTCATAATAATAGCTCCAACATATACGCCGAGGCAACGGAGTACCTCACAGACCGAGTAGTGTGCTTAATATGGCCCAAAAGGACATCGGGAACGGAAAGAAAAGGTTTGCAAATGCATCAGACTATGTAGAGACTTGGGATGACTCGGATAGCATAACGGCTGTAAATGCTCAAAATTATTTGAGACATCCTGCAAAAATGGTGGCATAACCACTCAACAACAAAATGTCAAGGTTCTGAGATCAACTGTCAACATACAGAAGTAGTAGGAACGGAACTGAGGCTTGAAACCAACAATCATATAAGTCTCTAACATAGTAACTCGTCATCCTAATAGATAGATGAGAAGGCCTAGTTCTTAATCCCCGTAGAAAGGAAGAGGATGACTCAGATCAGAAGGCATAAGGTATAAGGAGTAAAAAGAGCATTACGTTCCCTTCCACAATCAATTCCCTTATATAACTAAATCATTTCTAGACTCAACTTCGACCAGTTTGGCTTGGTAATCCTACAGGCAGTCAGGCTCTGATACCAAAGCTGTCAGGACCCCGATTCCAAGTCATATCGATCTAGCCGGTAACACTTCATATCACTTTGCGGCCTCATGCACGGTATTCCCACGGGTGTCGCCTTACCATGACCCGGAACCGTTTGCGCCTTTTGGCTCACGTATATGATAGTGTCGCTAGCATCCATATGACAGGGAATCCGGGCCAAAATGGCTAGTCGTGAACCCAAAGCGGCACTAACCTATGGGGACAGGCATACATGAATCACATCGAGCATGTCGGTCAGCAGCGTGTGAATCCGGGCTGTAGCACTGGGCTAACAGGACTCTGGGAACCCGGGCTGTAGCAGGCCAGGCAGGACTCCGGATGTCACCGCGTGACATTTCCCCGAAGGGACAGACACAGAAACGAAGTGAAACACATGCCGGCCAGTCAAGTGTCCTGAGCAGTAGTGCTGGGCTAACAGGACTCCGGTGAACCGGGCTGTAGCGGACTACTATGGCTCATGGAGGCACTAGACTACATTTCCCCATAAGAGAGGCTGCCAAGGATAAACAACTAGATTGTCGGATCCCACACATACCAAGCATTTCAATCATACACACAATATGCTCGATATGTGAAAATACAACATGGCATCACAACATAACTCTACAACTCAAGTATTTATTCATTAGGCTCCGAGGAGTGAGATATTACAAACATGGGTCTCATGACCCAACAATCATAGCATACAAATCAAAGCACGTGCAAAAGCTTAACATGTCTGAGTACATACATCTACAAATGAAAAAGGCTGAGAAGCCTGACTATCTACCAGATCCTGCCGAGGGCACAAGATCGTAGCTGAGGTATCAAGCTAAACGTCGAAGTCCACGCGGAACTACTAGCGAGACTGGAGTCTCTCTGCAAAACATAAACTAAGCAAACGTGAGTACAAAGATACTCAGCAAGACTTACATCAGAACTAAATTACATATGCATCGGTATCAACAAGGGGGGTGGTGGAGTTTAACTGCAGCAAGCCAGCTTTGACTCAGTGGTTAACCTGAACTACGATTGCAAGCAACTCTTTTGAGGTGGCGCACACGAGTCCACATATTCACCATTCAATACACCACTATGGATCCGCTCCCGTCTCCCTACGAGAAGGCCATCCATAGCACTCACACTTATCTTGCGAGTTTTAGAGTATCCACTTTCACTTGTCTATGAACTGCTATAGGCAACCCAGAAGTCCTTTACCGCCGACGCGGCTATTCGAATAGTTTTATACCCTGCAGGGGTGTACTTCGTCACACATGTTTCCACCACTTAGCGTCTGGACACGACATGTGCTCGGCAGACTTCAAGCGAAAACCGACGTGGGTGTAGACCACGACCTGACTAACCTCACAAGTCTCTAGTCCAGGTTTATCGCCTATTCATGTTCCATCCGCAAGGAAATCCGGCCGGGGTGTCCTCAACGGCCCCAAACGATGTGTACAGGGTCTCGAGACGCCAAACGGGCGCCCGGCATACCCGGCCACAGTGTATCTACCGCATCATAGCCCACCCCTAGGGTCAACGCTATGCACGGCTGCCAACACATAACCTATAAACACCAGAAACTAGTTGCAACTCCTAGACAGAGGACGAGAGGGGTTAGTAAGTCGAGCGGGGTCATATTTCAGGGCCCAATGTGTGGTAGTAACTGTTTCATGGATCACAAACACAGAACTCAGCTCCTGAGAACGGTTTCAATGAGACAACCCACCATGTACTCCTACATGGCCTCTCACCGCTACCTTTACCAAATCGTGTTCACACACTTAGCTTACACACAATAGGACATGTTCACAACTTTCCAATTCATCCCCGATGAATCAGACCTGACACAACTCTAAGCAATAGCAGGCATGACAAGCAAACATGAATGAGTAGGCACATCAGGGATCAAACAACTCCTACTCATGCTAGTGGGTTTCATCTATTTACTGTGGCAATGACAGGTCATGCAAAGGAAAGGGGTTCAACTACCGCAGCATGTAATAGTTGAATTGTTGTTGTCCTAATGCAGTAAAAGAGAGCAGGAGCGAGAGAGTGGGTTTGTATCGGAATGAACAAGGGGGTTTTGCTTGCCTGGCACTTCTAAAGATAACATTGAGTCTTCATCAGTGTCAACGATCACAGCGTCGGTGCAGCGTCTACCGAGAGGGGACAATCACCGACAATAGAGAAGGAACACAATCAATGCAATGCACAACATGATGCATGATATTGGCATGGCAATATGTTGTTGATTGAGCTAATGCAACTAGCAACACAATTAAATGAAGTTGGTTTGAATACAAGATTCAAATTCAAACTCCATATATGATTAGTTAAATGCCAGTTATTTGTTTTGTCCAAAACAGAGGACAAACATTGTTCAAACATGCATGAAAATGCCATAAACAGATTCCTTGAATTTTTCTGATAATTTTTCATATATAATTTATTTCATTTGGAGTTACAGTTGATTTTCTATGATTTTTAGAAGTTTTGGGCATTTTTTGGAATTTTCTGAATTATTATAATTTAAACTAAGTCTAGAAAATGTATTACTGTGTCAGCATGACGTCAAGGTGATGTTAGCAGGTCAAAGGCGTCGACTAGGTAAAACCTGACCAGTGGGACCCATTGGTTAGTGACCCAGTCAACTAACTAAGTTAGTTAGACCTAACTAACTAGCCTAGGCCCACTGGTCAGCGACTATAGTAACTAACCTAACTAGCTAATTAGCGCTAACTAGAGTAAATAGTCGGGCGGGGCCCGTAAGTCAGTGAGAGAGAGGGGGAGGTCAAACCGGGCACTGGGGTCAACCCATGCCGGTCAACGGGTCAGGGGTCGCCAGCGTTTAGTCGCCGGCGACGACAGAGACGGCGGGACAGCTTGGAAATGCTCTACAGGGCACCATTCGATCCGTGGGTTGCACCTACGGGTTCCTGGGAGTGAGGCGCATCCATTGGGGGTGGTGGTAGGACCTGGGGTGGCCGGAAAAGTGGCCGGCGACGAGGTTCAGCGGCGGCAGCAGCTCGGGCATCCTTCGGATAGCGCTACAGAGCACGGGAGGGGGCGCTGCGGTTGTCTGTGGGCTCATGGGATCGTGCTGAGCACGATGGTGTGCTCGGACACGAGATGCGGTGGCTATGGCCACGGCGGCGACATTGCCGGCAGCGTGGAGTTCTCGGCCAAGATGGGGCTATGGCCTAGAGGTCAAAAACGACCAGAGGAAAAGGGGGAAACGACTCAGGGGCTCACGATGGTGACGTAGGGATGGCCAGCATGCTCGGGGAAGCATCGGAGGCGGCGAATCGACCGGCGAAGTCCGGCGAGCAGAAGCGGTGGTGACGAGCTCGAATACGACGGCATGGTGATCCTCGGCTTGCGTGGCTTGGCGAGGAGGAAGAGGGGCACCAGGCGGAGCTCGGGGGCGCATCGGAGAGGCTCAAAGATGGCTGTGGCCGTGGGGGAGCTCGTCGGCGGCGACGGCTGCGTTCGGTCGCGCATGTGAGAGAGAGAGACAGAGAAGGGGACGAGGGCGAGGGAGAGTGTGAGAGCGTCAAGGGGGTCCAGGGGGTAGCGTGGCGTCGCAGAGGGAGTCCAGGGCGACGAGGGGGCAGCCAGGCAGGCAGCTGCCGGTGTGGCACGCCGCGGCGCCGTGGCTGTCTTCTCCTCTACCTTCTGGCAGGAGGAAGAAGACGCCCCTGCCCTCGGTGGGCCGGCCAGGTGGCTGGGCTGCCAGGTGGGCTGGGCCAGCACAGGTGAGGCCCAGGTGGCGCCAGGTTTGTTTCCTTCTCTCTCTCTTTTATTTAGTTTCTGTTTTCTATTTTTCTGTAATTTTTTTGACTTAATTAAAATGCTAAGGCATTTTCAAAAACCCTGAAAATAATTGTGGGCTCTGTATGGAATATTTCCAACAGCCCTCACTTAAGTTCAGAATTATTTGGACATTTTAAGATATTATATAGCATTTAATTGTCCAAATTCAAATACGTATGAATTAACTCCAAAATCCAGAAATGTCCTAGAAATGTGTGCATCATTTTTGGAAGAAGTTTTCACCCATTCCAAAATTGATGAACTTTTCTAAAAACCATTTTGGGTAGATGGAAAAGATTTAATTTGACCCTAGTTGTATTTCACTTGCTGCTAGGGTTTATCAGTCCCCATTTCAAAATTAATAGATGTTTTAAATGATGCATGGATGCAATGCCACTAATTACAAGAAGATTTCTAGGGCTGTGACATGGAATCCGCAAGGTGCAAGTTTAAAGAGCAATCATCAAAATCACGGAAATCTAGCAAATCACATAAAGTCTTTGGAATCATGGAAACACTAGCACCCAAATCACACAAAGCATAGCATTCATGATCTTTAATCTTAATTTTAATAGTAGGTTCCCACTCATCATAAAGTTTTCTATGGATAGAAACTTCCAACTCAAGTTTTTCTTCATAAGATTGCATCAAAGCATCAATGATATGTTTGGTAAAGGCTTTATTTTGACTATAAGCATGAGGAGAATTTAGCACGGATTGCAACAAGGAAATACAATCTATCAAAGATAAATTATCATAATTAAATTCCTTGAAATCCAAAATAGTGGGTTCATTAATATTTAAAGTTTTGATTTCTTCAATCCCACTTTTAACAATTTTAGCATCAAGGTCTAAAGACTCCAAATTTTTGGAATGCCTTCTAGGTAAAGGTGGATCATATTCAGTCCCATCATTATCAAGATTCATATTACAAACAAAGACTTAATAGGGGACACATCAATAACTTTTAGATCTTCATCTTTATTATCATGGAAACTAGAAGAACATGCTTTTATAAAGCAATCTTTCTTAGCACGCATCCTAGTGGTTCTTTCTTTGCACTCATCAATGGAAATTCTCATGGCTTTGAGAGACTCATTGATATCATGCTTAGGAGGAATAGATCGAAGTTTTCAAGAATCAACATCAAGAGAAATTCTATCAACGTTCCTAGCCAACTCATCAATCTTAAGCAATTTTTCTTCAATCAAAGCATTGGAATTCTTTTGCGAGGTAATAAATTATTTAATATTAGATTCAAAATCAGAGGGTATCTTACTAAAATTTCCATAATAATTGTTGTAGGAATTACCATAATTATTAGAGGAATTACTAGGATACGTCCTAGGATTAAAGTTTCCTCTATACGCGTTGTTCCCAAAATTATTCCTACCAACAAAATTCACATCCAAAGATTCATTATTATTCTCAATCAAAGTAGACAAAGGCATATCATTAGGATCAGAAGAAACACTTTTATTAGCAAATAATTTCATAAGTTCATCCATCTTACCACTCAAAACATTAATTTCTTCTATCGCATGCACTTTCTTATTAGTAGATCTTTCAGTGTGCCATTGACAATAATTAACCATAATATTATCTAGGAGTTTAGTAGCTTCTCCTAAAGTGATTTCCATAAAAGTGCCTCCCGTGGCCAAATCTAAAAGATTTCTAGAAGCAAAATTCAATCCAGCATAAAAATTTTGTATAATCATCCAAAAATTCAAACCATGTGTAGGGCAATTATGTATCATTAATTTCATCCTCTCCCAAGCTTGTGCAACATGTTCATGATCAAGTTGCTTAAAATTCGTAATATCATTTCTAAGAGAGATGATCTTAGCGGGAGGAAAATACTTAGAGATGAAAGCATCTTTGCACTTATTCCACAAATCAATACTATTTTTAGGCAAAGACAAAAACCAAGCTTTAGCACGATCTCTAAGCGAAAAAGGAAATAGCTTCAATTTAACAATATCATTGTCCACATCTTTCTTCTTTTGCATATCACACAAATCAACGAAGTTGTTTAGATGGGTAGTGGCATCTTCACTAGGAAGGCCGGAAAACGGATCTTTCATGACAAGATTCAACAAAGCAACATTAATTTCACAAGATTCAGCATCGGTAAGAGAAGCAATCGGAGTGCTAATAAAATCTTTGTTGTTGGTATTGGTAAAGTAACACAATTTGGTATTATCTTGAGCCATCGTGACAAGCAAGCAATCCGACACACAAGCAAACAAGAAACGAGCAAAAAGAGGTGAATAGAGAGAGAGAGGGAGGATGGAGAGAGAGAGGGCGAATAAAACAGCAAGGGTGAAGTGGGGGAGAGGAAACCGAGAGGCAAATGGCAAATAATGTAATGCGGGAGATAAGGGTTTGTGATGGGTACTTGGTATGTTGACTTTTGCGTAGACTCCCCGGCAACGGCGCCAGAAATCCTTCTTGCTACCTCTTGAGCACTACGTTGGTTTCCCCTTGAAGAGGAAAGGGTGATGCAGCAGAGCAGCGTAAGTATTTCCCTCAGTTTTTGAGAACCAAGGTATCAATCCAGTAGGAGGCCACGCATGAGTCCCTCACACTTACACAAACAAATAAACTCCTCGCAACCAACGCGATAAAGGGGTTGTCAATCCCTTCACAGTCACCTACGAGAGTGAGATATGATAGATATGATAAGATAATATTTTTGGTATTTTTATGATGAAGAGAAATAAAGATGCAAGTAAAATAAATGGCAAAGGAAATAACTAAGTATTGGAAGATTAATATGATGGAAAATAGACCCGGGGGCCATAGGTTTCACTAGAGGCTTCTCTCGAGAGCATAAGTATTACGGTGGGTGAACAAAATACTGTTGAGCAATTGACAGAATTGAGCATAGTTATGAGAATATCTAGGTATGATCATGTATATAGGCATCACGTCTGAGAAAAGTAGACCGACTCCTGCCTGCATCTACTACTATTACTCCACACATCGACCGCTATCCAGCATGCATCTAGAGTATTAAGTTCAAGAGAACAGAGTAACGCTTTAAGCAAGATGACATGATGTAGAGGGATAAACTCATGCAATATGATATAAACCCCATCTTGTTATCCTTGATGGCAACAATACAATACGTGCCTTGCTGCCCCTACTGTCACTGGGAAAGGACACCGCAAGATCGAACCCAAAGCTAAGCACTTCTCCCATTGCAAGAAAGATCAATCTAGTAGGCCAAACCAAACTGATAATTTGAAGAGACTTGCTAAGTTAACCAATCATACATAAAAGAATTCAGAGAAGATTCAAATATTGTCCATAGATAAACTTGATCATAAACCCACAATTCATTGGCCTCAACAAACACACCGCAAAAGAAGATTACATCGAATAGATCTCCACAAGAGAGGGGGAGAACTTTGTATTGAGATCCAGAAAGAGAGAAGAAGTGATCTAGCTAATAACTATGGACCGGTAGGTCTGAAGTAAACTACTCACACTTCATCGGAGAGGCTAGGTGTTGATGTAGAAGCCCTCCATGATCGATACCCCCTCCGACGGAGCTCCGGAAAAGGCCCCAAGATGGGATCTCATGGATACAGAAAGTTACGGCAGTGGAATTAGGGTTTTGGCTCCGTATTTGGTAGTTTGGGGGTACGTAGGTATATATAGGAGGAAGGAGTACGTTAGTGGAGCAACCTGGGCCCCACGAGGGTGGAGGGTGTGCTTGGGGGGGGGGGGGTAGGCGCGCCCCACTACCTCGTGCCTTCCTGGTTGATTGCTTGACGTAGGGTCCAAGTCCTCTGGATCATGTTTGTTCCGACAATCACGTTCCCGAAGGTTTCATTTCGTTTGGACTCCGTTTGATATTCTTTTTCTGCGAAACTCTGAAATAGGTAAAAAAACAACAATTTTGGGCTGGGCCTCCGGTTAATAGGTTAGTCCCAAAAATAATATATAAGTGTATAATAAAGCCCAATAATGTCCAAAACAGAATATAATATAGCATGGAACAATCAAAAATTATAAAAACGTTGGAGACGTATCACCCCTTCCTTCCCTTTTCCCCCTTTCCTTTCCCTCTCCGGCATATACGGTAGGGGGCGGCCAGGGTAGGAGCCCAAGTAGGATTCGGCCCGACTTGGGGCGCCTCCTGGCTGCTCCCCTCTCCCGCACCTATATATATGTGGGAGGGGGACGCCACACATAACTACGACAATCTCTTAGCCGTGTGCGGCGCCCCCCTCCACAGTTTCGTCCCTCTGTCACATTTTCGTAGTGCTTAGGCAAAGCCCTGTGGAGATATCATCACCACCACTGTCACCACGCCGTCGTGCTATCGGAACTCATCCACTACTTCGCAGTCTTACTGGATCAAGAAGGCGAGGACGTCACCGAGCGGAACGTGTGATGAACGCAGAGGTGACGTACCTTCGGTACTCGATCGATTGGATCGCGAAGATGTTCGACTACATCAACTGTGTTAATAAACTCTTCTGCTTACGGTTTACGAGGGTACATAGGCACACTCTCCCCTCGAGTTGCTATGCATCTCCATGGACAGATCTTGCGTGTGCGTAGAATTTTCTTTGTTTCCCATGCAGCGTTCCCCAACAAAACCCTCTTCTAGTCTTCTTGGGCGGTTCTTTTGTTGGGTCGGTTGGGTCCCCAGTTTCTTCCTTCATGACTTGGGCGGTGGTCTTGGCTATGAATAGGTTCTACTTCGGTTTCCCATTCAACTTCAACCAGCAATGCATGACAGTGAAGTTTTTCTTCTCCAACTTCTTGAACATCATACATTGATACGTCTCCAACGTATCTATAATTTTTGATTGTTCCATGCTATTATATTATCAACCTTGGATGTTTTATATGCATTTATATGCTATTTTATATGATTTTCGGGACTAACCTATTAACCTAGAGCCCAGTGCCAGTTTCTGGTTTTTCCTTGTTTTAGAGTATCGCAGAAAAGGAAAATCAAATGGAGTCCAATTGACCCAAAACTTCACGGAACTTATTTTTGGACCAGAAGAAGCCCACGGAGTATCGAAGTTGGACCAGGAGAGTCCCAGGCTGCCCACGAGGGTGGGGGGCGCGCCCACGGAGGTCCACCGACGTACTTCTTCCTCCCATATATATCCATATACCACTTGTATCACCATCTCTTCGCCGAACTAGTGCACCTATACAATTTACCATTGTATTGGGTGTGTTGGAGACACAAGAGACTCTTTGTTATTTGGTTGCAGGGTTGCTTGAGAGAGACCATCTTCATCCTACGCCTCCTACGGATTGATAAACCTTAGGTCATCCACTTGAGGGAAATTTGCTACTGTCCTACAAACCTCTGCACTTGGAGGCCCAACAACGTCTACAAGAAGAAGGTTGTGTAGTAGACATCAAGCTCTTTTCTGGCGCCGTTGTCGGGGAGGTTATCTCTTGAAGGTATATCTTTAGATCTTGCAATCGAGTCTTTTAGTTTCTTGTTTTATTACTAGTTTAGTTTATAAAAGAAAACTATAAAAAATGGAATTGAGTTTACCTCATACGCTTCATCTTTTTAATATCTTTCGTGAGTATGATGGGAAGGAAAATTGTGCCAAAGTGTTAGAAGAAGAATGCATTAAAATGTTTGGCACTAAATCTTTGAATGATGAGCATGATTGCAATGTTGTTAGTATGAACTCCTTGAATATCCATAGTACTAATGATGATTGCACTAGTTATGATGAAAATGTCTCCTATAAACATGTAAATTTTTGTGGAGTGCAGTGGGTTTGCAAGTACACACCAAATAGGGAAGATAGATATTGCAAGAGGCATAAGTACTTAGAAACTAAATGGTTGCAATAAAGGCTAGATGTTTGTGCTGAAAGATTCAATATTTATCGCCATCCTTGTGAACTTTACAATGAACATGGTCATTTAAAGCTCCAATGCTATTTGTTTCATGATCAAGTCGTGTCCAAAAATTGTGATAACTTGATTACCCTTGAGCATCATAAAGAGCTTAGTATTCTTTTGGGTTATGAAGAAATGAAACATATAACTGAGGGTATTCCAAAATTTAATCTCGATAAATTTCTTGATTTTGATCTAGAGGAAATTTATATGCATTGTGCGGTGAATTACATTGAAAACCCTTATATTGCCAATTACATAAAGAAAAGAAAACAAATAGAAGATGAAGAGAATACTAACGAAAGGGAAGAGACTTCCCAATATCCTCCTATTATTTCTTATGATGAATCAGGTAACGAGGAGGAGCATTCTATTCAACCAATCTCATTAATAAGGAGCTCCAAAAAGAGGATTGAACCTACACATGATGTGGTGAATAAGAAGAAAAGAAAAAGGAAGAGAGATAAAAAGATATTTCTCCCAAATAATGTTGCTCCTATTACTGTTGTGCCACATGAAAATATAATTGTGGAAGATGATGCACTTGATGATGATCTCGCTATGCCTATTGCTTGTTGTGATTATGATTGGGAAGATAATGATACTTCTTATGATCTTGAAAATCTTTCTGGCACTTGCTTGGAATAATATGATTATAATTGCTATACTATTGGTGCTATCCATACTATTCATGATGAGAGTGATTATGCTTATGATATGAAAAGGCCCAAGCTTGGGGAAGCTATGTTTGATGAGGATGACATATTTTAGAATATATTTGCTGCAATTAATGTTTGTCCCAAGCTTGGGGATGCTACGTTTAATGAAGATGATATTTTTAGTCTCCCAAGTTTTGATATGCAAATTTATAATGATGATAGCATGCCTCCTACTTATGATGATTATATTGATGAAAGTGGGTTTGGAAGAGTGTCAACTTTAGGAAGTAATGATCCCACTATTTTGGAGGATGTTGAATCTTATTATGATAATTATGGAAGTGGATTTGGAGAGGTCATGACTTTATTTAGTAATGATTCCACTATCTTGGAAGAGGTTTCAATTGATTATGATGAGAACAAAGTTGCTACTTATGATTATTATTGTGATGATACTTATGCTATAAAAAGTAGTGATGATTATATTTATAAAACTTGTCATGATTATGATTACCATTTTTCTGAAAATTACTCTTTTAATGTGGAAACAATTTATAGTATTCAAGTCTCTTATGATACTCCCACTATTCCGAATGAGAAGAATTTTGCTTCTATGGAGAGTAATAAAATTTCTATGCTTGTAGATCATGAAAAGAATGCTTTAGGTTCTGATTATATTGTTGAATTCATTCATGATACTACTGAAAATTATTATGAGGGAGGAATATATGCTTGTAGGAATTGCAATAATACCAAGTTTACTCTCTATGTGCTCAAAGTTATGAAGTTATGCTTGTTTTACCTTCCTATGCAAGTTGATTCTTGTTCCCATAAGTTGTTTGCTCACAAAATCCCTATGCATAGGAAGTGGGTTAGGCTTAAATGTTCTAGTCATATTCTTCATGATGCTCTCTTTATGTTTAAATTCTTATCCTTTATGTGAGCATCATTGAAATCATCATGCCTAGCTAGGGGCATCAAACGATAGCGCTTGTTGGGAGGCAACCCAACTTTATTTTTGTTCCTTGATTTTTGTTCCTTTTTAGTAATAAATAATTCATCTATCCACTTCTTAGATGTGGTTTTATGCTTTTAATTAGTGTTTGTGCCAAGTAGAACCTTTGGGAAGACTTGGGGAAAGTCTTTGTGATCATGCTGTAAAAAACAGAAACTTTAGTGCTGACGAGAATTGCTGCCAGTTTTTATTGGAGAGTGATATTTAGTTAATTATTTTTGAAGATGATTAATAGATAAATTCCTCACGTCCAGAAATTTATTTTAGAATTTTATGACTTCCATAAGTATATGTTTGATTCAGATTACTACAGACTGTTCTGTTTTTGACAGATTCTGTTTTCTATGTGTTGTTTGCTTATTTTTGATGAATCTATGAGTAGTATCGGAGGGTATGAACCATAGAGAAGTTGGAATACAGTAGATATTACACCAATATGAATTTAGAATTAGTTCACAACAGTACCTAAGTGGTGATTTATTTTCTTATACTAACGGAGCTTACGAGTTTTCTGTTAAGTTTTGTGTTGTCAAGTTTTCAAGTTTTGGGTGAAGATTCAATGGGCTATGGAATAAGGAGTGGCAAGAGCCTAAGCTTGGTGATGCCCAAGGCACCCCAAGGTAATATTCAAGGACAACCAAAATCCTAAGCTTGGGGATGCCCCGGAAGGCATCCCCTCTTTCATCTTCGTTCATCGGTAACTTTACTTGGAGCTATATTTTTATTCACCACATGATATGTGTTTTGCTTGGAGCGTCATTTTATTTTCTTTTGTTTTGCTTGCTGTTTGAATAAAATACCAAGATCTTAAATTCTTAAATGTTAGAGAGTCTTCACATAGTTACATAATTATTCGACTACTCATTGAGCTTCACTTATATCTTTTGGAGTAGTTTGTCGTTTGCTCTAGTGTTTCACTTATATGTCTTAGAGCACGACGGTGGTTTTATTTTGAAGAAATAGATGAACTCTCATGATTCACTTATATTATTTTGAGAGTCTTTAGAACAGCATGGTAATTTGCTTTGGTTATGATTTTAGTCCTAATATGATGGGCATCCAAGAGGGATATAATAAAAACTTTCAGATGAAGTGCATTGAATACTATGAGAAGTTTGATACTTGATAATTGTTTTGAGATATGGAGATGGTGATATTAGAGTCATGCTAGTTGAGTAGTTGTGAATTTGAGAAATACTTGTGTTGAAGTTTGTGATTCCCGTAGCATGCGCTTATGGTGTACCGTTATGTGATGAAGTCGGAGCATGATTTATTTATTGATTGTCTACCTTATGAGTGGCGGTCGGGGACGAGCGATGGTCTTTTCCTACCAATCTATCCCCCTAGGAGCATGCACGTAGTACTTTGTTTCGATAACTAATAATTTTTGGCAATAAGTATGTGAGTTCTTTATGACTAATGTTGAGTCCATGGATTATACACACTCTCACCCTTCCACCATTGCTAGCCACTCTAGTACCGTGCAACTTTCGTTGGTACCTTAAACCCACCATATACCTTCCTCAAAACAGCCACCATATCGACCTATTATGGCATTTCCATAGCCATTCTGAGATATATTGCCATGAAACTTTCCACCGTTCCGTTTATTATGACACGCTCCATCATTGTCGTATTGCTATGCATGATCATGTAGTTGACATCGTATTTGTGGCAAAGCCACCGTTCATAATTCTTTCATACATGTCACTCATGAGTCATTGCACATCCCGGTACACCGCCGGAGGAATTAATATAGAGTCATATCGTGTTTAAAGTATCAAATTGCAATTCTTGAGTTGTAAGTAAATAAAAGTGTGATGATCGTCATTATTAGAGCGTTGTCCCAGTGAGGAAAGGATGATGGAGACTATGATTCCCCCACAAGTTGGGATGAGACTCCGGACGAAAAAAAGAGGCCAAATAAGCCCAAAGAGAAAAGAGGCCATAAAAAAGAGAAGGCCCAAATAAAAAAATAAAAAAATGAGAGAAAAAGAGAGAAGGGGCAATGCTACTATCCTTTTACCACACTTGTGCTTCAAAGTAGCACCATGATCTTCATGATAGAGACTTCCTATGTTATCACTTTCATATACTAGTGGGAATTTTTCATTATAGAACTTGGCTTGCATATTCCAATGATGGGCTTCCTCAAAATGCCCTAGGTCTTCGTGAGCAAGCAAGTTGGATGCACACCCACTTAGTTTCTTTTTGAGCTTTCATATACTTATAGCTCTGGTGCATCTGTTGCATGGCAATCCCTACTCACTCACATTATATCTATTGATGGGCATCTCCATAGCCCGTTGATACGCCTAGTTGATGTGACACTATCTTCTCCCTTTTTGTCTTCTCCACAACCACCATTCTATTCCACCTAAAGTGTTATGTCCATGGCTCACGCTCATGTATTGCGTGAAGATTGAAAAAGTTTTGAGAATGTCAAAAGCATGAAACAATTGCTTGGCTTGTCATCGGGGTTGTGCATGATTTAAATACTTTGTGTGGTGAAGATAGAGCATAGCCAGACTATATGATTTTGTAGGGATAACTTTCTTTGGCCATGTTATTTTGAGAAGACATAACTGCTTAGTTAGTATGCTTGAAGTATTATTATTTTTATGTCAATATTAAACTTTTGTCTTGAATCTTATGGATCTGAATATCCTTGCCACAATAAAGAGAATTACATGGATAAATATGTTAGGTAGCATTCCACATCAAAAAATTTGTTTTTATCATTTACCTACTCGAGGACGACCAGGAATTAAGCTTGGGGATGTTGATACGTCTCCAACATATCTATAATTTTTTATTGTTCCATGCTATTATATTATCAACCTTGGATGTTTTATATGCATTTATATGCTATTTTATATGATTTTTGGGACTAACCTATTAACCTAGAGCCCAGTGCCAGTTTCTATTTTTTCCTTGTTTTAGAGTATCGCAGAAAAGGAAAATCAAACGGAGTCCAATTGACCTGAAACTTCACGAAACTTATTTTTGGACCAGAAGAAGCCCACTGAGTATCGGAGTTGGACCAGGAGAGTCCCGGGCTGCCCACGAGGGTGGGGGGCGCCCCCCCTGCCTCGTGGACAGCCCGGAGGTCCACCGACGTACTTCTTCCTCGCATATATATCCATATACCACCTGTATCACCATCTCTTCGCCGAACTAGTGCACCTATACAATTTACCATTGTATTGGGTGTGTTGGGGACACAAGAGACTCTTTGTTATTTGGTTGCAGGGTTGCTTGAGAGAGACCATCTTCATCCTACGCCTCCTACGGATTGATAAACCTTAGGTCATCCACTTGAGGGAAATTTGCTACTGTCCTACAAACCTCTGCACTTGGAGGCCCAACAACGTCTACAAGAAGAAGGTTGTGTAGTAGACATCATACATGCATGGGATGACTATAAAATAAGACATTATCAAGACCTATGCATACATATCCGGCTAGTGACCAACAATGCTTTGCATATCCGTGTAGTGATCAACAAAAGTGTGCATATCTGGGTGGTGATCAACAATACTTTGCATATCCGGCTACAAAATTATGCATGTCCAGCTATAATACTATGCATACCCGACTAGTGATCAACAAAAATATGCATATCTAGTCAAATGAACTTACTTGCTCATGGATTTGCACACCGCTAGGCCACCGTGCGATGAGATGCTTCAAGTGGTTGCAATAGTTCGAGACTGCCTCTTGGATGGTGCACCATCGATGGTTGAGAGACTTTGATTCACAGCTGCGGATGACCACATTGGAGTAGGGCGTGAAATGTTGTGTTCATGAAACCATATGTGAATGTTGTTCCAGAAGGTTGTGCCCTTTTGCTCCGTGCCATGGATTGGATCGAGGCCAATGACCAACCACGCATCACACAACAACTCGTTCTTCCACACGTTGAAGCTTTCTCCTCTACCCGTCTTCTTTGGATCACCGACAAGATCATCCGGATCATCGTCCCCACCATCGTCTTTCTCCTCCTCATGTCGTCCGGCGGCCAAATCCAGTTGTTGTGTGCCCGTTTGGGTGTTGGCTTGTTGTGTGCCCGTCTGGGTGTAGCCATGCTGCATTATGGTCTGGGTGTAGTTGCCATACTAGGTGGGATCCGAGTCTTCCACCTACCCTTCCTCATAGGCACCTCCTCCGCTGCATCAGTCGTTAATGATGCCCATCATCTCTTGGTCCCTGTCGTAGGCTAGTTCCCTCCTTTAGGCATACATAAGGATGGCAATGAGTCGGGTTTGGATCGGGTTGAACAATCTCCAATCCATATCCATGTCCATGAAGATAGTCTTTGCCCGCCCATGAAAAAATCCATGGGTGAAAAATTGTGTCCATGTCCAAATCCGATGGATATCCATACCCATTGGATATCCATTAGGTCCTCTCGAGACATATAAATAAGACATAACACAATATTAACATAAACTCTTCCATTCTTCACCTCGTGGTAGGCTAGGCTTCACTTATGGTAAATCAACATCCACTAACAACCTAAGATCATTTAGTATTTTTCTAACAGATGAGAATGACGAGTCATTTAAGGAGGAGGTAAAAATAAGGGAAGGGGTGTTGGATTATGTTACAGAGGGGATTGAATGTCAACTAAAAAAGTTACAATGGGGATTGTGTAATTTCTTATGCATGTTTTAGATAAAAAAAGTGTAAAATTGTTGTGGGACATATGACCGTGGGGCAGGGATAGCATATTTTCCCCATTAAGTCATACTATCGGGTCGGGTTTGGGTATATCCATGGGTACAAGATTATATCCATGCCCTATCCACGAACAATCGGGTCGGGTTTGGGCGCCGCCCATGGACACAAAAGCATATCCAAACCCTATCCATTTGGGTCGGATATCCATGGATATCCATGTCCATGGATAAAATTGCCATCCTTAGGCATACACGCGAACAGCGAGCCATCACCCATCTGCTCCCCGCCCATCGTTAGTGCCCGGACAAGCTGCAATGAGGATCACTCCAAGAAGAGCAGCGGCGCTGCGTTGACGTCAACGATGAACAGCACGGTTGCGGATGTCATGGACTGACTACCCAGCTGTTTCACGGTGTAGAAGTACGGAGCCTTGTAATGCTCCGGCCATGGCAGCGTCTATATGGTGGGTGATACCATTTGTGCAACGCGGCCACTACCTCCACCTCGTCCGCGACCAGCATGCCCGTCGGCACGTTCATGTTGGGGAACGCAGTAATTTCAAAATATTTCCTACGCACACGCAAGATCATGGTGATGCACAGCAACGAGAGGGGAGAGTATCATCTACGTACCCTCGTAGACCGTAAGCAGAAGCGTAATGACAATGCGGTTGATGTAGTCGTACGTCTTCACGATCGACCGATCTAGTATCGAAGGTACGGCACCTCCATGATCTGCACACGTTTGGCTCGGTGATGTCCCACGAACTCACGATCCAGTAGAGCTTCGGGGGAGAGCTTCTTCAGCACGATGGCGTGATGACGGTGATGATGTTGCTACCTGAACTGGGCTTCACCTAAGCACCGCTACGATATAACCGAGGTGGATTATGGTAGAGGGGGGCACCGCACACGGCTAAAAGATCAATGATCAACTTGTGTGTCTATGGGGTGCCCCCTCCCCCGTATATAAAGCATTGGAGGAGGAGGAGGGGGCCGGCTTCCTAGGCGCGCCCCAAGGGGAGTCCTACTCCCACCAGGAGTAGGATTCCCCCTTGCCTTGTCGGTTTTAGGAGAGAAGGAAGGAGAGGGAAGAAGGAAGGAAAGGGGGGCCGGCCCCCTCCCAATTTGGATTGGGCTTGGGGGTTCCCCTCCTTTTCTTCTTTCCCCTCTCTTCCACTAAGTCCCAATAAGGCCCATACACCTCCCGGGGGGTTCCGGTAACCTCCTGGTGCTCCAGTATACTCCTGTTTTCACCTAGAACCATTCTGATGTCCAAACATAGGCTTCCAATATATCGATCTTTACATCTCGACCATTTCAAGACTACTTGTCATGTTCGTGATCAAATCCGGGACTCCGAACTACCTTCGGTACATCAAAACACATAAACTTGTAATACCAATCGTCACCGAACGTTAAGCGTGTGAACCCTACAGGTTCGAGAACTATGTAGACATGACCGAGACATGTCTTCGGTCAATAACCAATAGCGGAACCTGGATGCTCATATTGGTTCCTACATATTCTACGAAGATCTTTATCGGTCAAACCGCATAACGATATACGTTGTTCCCTTTGTCATCGGTATGTTACTTGCCCGAGATTCGATCGGCGGTACCTCAATACCTAGTTCAATGTAGTTACTGGCAAGTCTCTTTACTCGTTCCGTAATTCTACATCATGTAACTAACTCATTAGCTACATTTCTTGTAAGGCTTATAGTGATGTACATTACCGAGAGGGGCCAGAGATACCTCTCCGACAATCGGAGTGACAAATCCTAATCTTGATCCATGCCAACTCAACAAACACCATCGGAGACACCTGTAGAGCTCCTTTATAATCACCCAGTTATGTCGTGCCGTTTGATAGCACACAAAGTGTTCCTCCGGTATTAGCGAGTTGCATGATCTCATAGTCATAGGAACATGTATAGTTATGGAGAAAGCAATAGCAACAAACTAAATGATCATCGTGCTAAGCTAACACATGGGTCAAGTCAATCACATCATTCTCTAATGATGTGATCCCGTTAATCAAATGACAACTCATGTCTATGGTTAGGAAACATAACCATCATTGGTTCAACGAGCTAGTTAAGTAGAGGCAAACTAGTGACACTTTGTTTGTCTATGTATTCACACATGTACTTAGTTTCCGGTTAATACAATTATAGCATGAATAATAAACATTTATCATGATATAAGGAAATATAAATAACAATTTTATTATTGCCTCTAGGGCATATTTCCTTCAGTCTCCCATTTGCACTAGAGTCAATAATCTAGATTACATTGTAATGATTCTAACACCCATGGAGTCTTGGTGCTGATCATGTTTTGCTCGTGAGAGAGGCTTAGTCGATGGGTCTGCAACATTAAGATCCGTATGTATCTTGCAAATCTCTATGTCTCCCTCCTTGACTTGATCACGAATGGAATTGAAGCGTCTCTTGATGTGCTTGGTTCTCTTGTGAAATCTGGATTCCTTTGCCAAGACAATTGCACCAGTATGGTCACAAAAGATTTTCACTGGACCCGATGCACTAGGTATGACACCTAGATCGGATGTGAACTCCTTCATCCAGACTCCTTCATTTGCTGCTTTCGAAGCATATATGTATTCCGCTTCACACGTAGATCCCGCCATAACGCTCTGCTTGGAACTGCACCAACTGACAGCTCCACCATTTAATAAAAACACGTATCTCGTTTGTGACTTAGAGTCATCCGGATCAGTGTCAAAGCTTGCATCGATGTAACCATTTACGATGAGCTCTTTGTCACCTCCATATACGAGAAACATATCCTTAGTCCTTTTCAGGTATTTCAGGATGTTCTTGGCCACTGTCTAGTGATCCACTTCTGGATTACTTTGCTACCTCCCAGCTAAACTTATAGCAAGGCACACATCAGGTCTGGTACACAACATTGCATACATGATAGAGCCTATGGCTGAAGCATAGGGAACACCTTTCATTTTCTCTCTATCTTCTGCAGTGGTCGGGCATTGAGTCTAACTCAACTTCACACCTTGTAATACAGGCAAGAACCCTTTCTTTGCCTGATCCATTTTGAACTTCTTCAAAACTTTATCAAGGTATGTGCTTTGTGAAAGTCCAATCAAGTGTATTGACCTATCTCTATAGATATTGATGCCCAATATATAAGAAGCTTCACCGAGGTCTTTCATTGAAAAATTCTTATTCAAGTATCCTTTTATGATATTCAGAAATTCAGTATCATTTCTGATCAACAATATGTCATCTACATATAATATTAGAAATGCTACGGAGCTCCCACTCACTTTCTTGTAAATACAGGCTTCTCCAAAAGTCTGTATAAAACCATATGCTTTGATCACACTATCAAAGCGTATATTCCAACTCCGAGAGGCTTGCACCAGTCCATAAATGGATCGCTAGAGGTTGCACACTTTGTTGGTACCTTTTGGATCGACAAAACCTTCTGGTTGTATCATACAACTCTTCTTTAAGGTATCCATTAAGGAATGCAGTTTTGACATCCATTTGCCAAATTTCATAATCATAAAATGCGGCAATTGCTAACATGATTCGGACGGACTTAAGCATTGCTACGGGTGAGAAAGTCTCATCATAGTCAACTCCTTGAACTTTTCGAAAACCTTTCGCAACAAGTCGAGCTTTGTAGACAATAACGTTAGCTTCAGCGTCAGTCTTCTTCTTGAAGATCCATTTATTCTCTATGGCCTGCCGGTCATCGGGCAAGTCAACCAAAGTCCACACTTTGTTCTCATACATGGATCCCATCTCAGATTTCACGGCTTCAAGCCATTTTGTCGAATCTGGGCTCATCATCGCTTCCTCATAGTTCGTAGGTTCGTCATGGTCAAGTAACATGACTTCCAGAACAGGATTACCGTACCACTCTGGTGTGGATCTTACTCTAGTTGACCTACGAGGTTCAGTAGTAACTTGATCAGAAGTTTCATGATCATCATCATTAGCTTCCTCACTTACTGATGTAGGAATCACTGGAACTGATTTTAGTGATGAACTACTTTCCAATAAGGGAGAAGGTACAATTACCTCGTCAAGTTCTACTTTCCTCCCACTCACTTCTTTCGAGAGAAACTCCTTCTCTAGAAAGGATCCATTCTTAGCAACGAATATCTTGCCTTCGGATCTGTGATAGAAGGTATACCCAACAGTCTCCTTTGGGTATCCTGTGAAGACACATTTCTCCGATTTGGGTTCAAGCTTATCAGGTTGAAGCTTTTTCACATAAGCATCGCAGCCCCAAACTTTAAGAAACGACAACTTGGGTTTCTTGCCAAACCACAGTTCATAAGGTGTCATCTCGACGGATTTAGATGGTGCCCTATTTAACGTGAATGCAGCTGTCTCTAAAGCATACCTCCAAAATGATAGCGGTAAATCAGTGAGAGACATCATAGATCGCACCATATCTAGTAAAGTATGATTACGACGTTCAGACACACCATTACGCTGTGGTGTTCCAGGTGGCGTGAGTTGCGAAACTATTCTGCATTGTTTCAAATGAAGTCCAAACTTATAACTCAAATATTTGCCTCCGCGATCAGATCATAGAAACTTGATTTTCTTGTTACGATGATTTTCCACTTCACTCTGAAATTCTTTGAACTTTTCAAAGGTTTCAGACTTATGTTTCATTAAGTAGATATACCCATATCTGCTCAAATCATCTGTGAAGGTGAGAAAATAACGATATCCGCCGCGAGCTTCAATGTTCATTGGACCTCATACATCACTATGTATGATTTACAATAACTCTATTGCTCGCTCCATTGTTCCGGAGAACGGAGTTTTAGTCATCTTGCCCATGAGGCATGGTTCGCAAGTACCAAGTGATTCATAATCAAGTGATTCCAGAAGTCTATCAGAATGGAGTTTCTTCATGCGCTTTACACCAATATGAACTAAACGGCAGTGCCACAAATAAGTTGCACTATCATTATCAACTCTGCATCTTTTGGCTTCAATACTATGAACATGTGTATCACTACTATCAAGATTTATTAAAAATAGAACACTCATCAGGGGTGCATGACCATAAAAGATATTACTCATATAAATAGAACAACCATTATTCTCTGATTTAAATGAATAACCATCTCGCATCAAACAAGATCCAGATATAATGTTCATGCTCAATGTTGGCACCAAATAATAATTATTTAGGTCTAAAACTAATCCCGAAGGTAGATGTAGAGGTAGCGTGCCAACGGCGATCACATCGACTTTGGAACCATTTCCCACGTGCATCGTCACCTCGTCCTTAGCCAATCTTCACTTAATCCGTAGCCCCTGTTTTGAGTTGCAAATGTTAGCAACTAAACCAATATCAAATACATAGGCACTACTGCGAGCATTAGTAAGGTACACATCAATAACATGTATATCAAATATACCTTTCACTTTGCCATCCTTCTTCTCCGCCAAATACTTGGGGCAGTTCCGCTTCCAGTGACCAGTTCCTTTGCAGTAGAAGCACTCAGTCTCAGGCTTAGGACCATACTTGGGTTTCTTCACTTGAGCAGCAACTGCTTGCTGTTCTTCTTGAAGTTCCCCTTCTTCCCTTTACTCTTTTTCTTGAAACTGGTGGTCTTGTTGACCATCAACACTTGATGCTCCTTCTTGATTTCTACCTCCACAGCCTTTAGCATTGCGAAGAGCTCAGGAATCGTCTTATCCATCCCTTGCATATTATAGTTCATCAAGAAGCTCTTGTAGCTTGGTGGCAGTGATTGAAGAACTCTGTCAATGACACTATCATTAGGAAGATTAACTCCCAGTTGAGTCAAGTGGTTGTGGTACCCAGACATTCTGAGTATATGTTCACTGACAGAATTATTCTCCTCCATCTTGCAGTTGTAGAACTTATTGGAGACTTCATATCTCTCAATCCAGGCATTTGCATGAAATATTAACTTCAACTCCTGAAACATCTCATATGCTCCATGAAGTTCAAAACATCGTTGAAGTCCTGGTTCTATGCCGTAAAGCATGGCACACTGAACTATCGAGTAGTCATCACCTTTGCTCTGCCAAGTGTTCATAACATCTAGCGTTGCTCCTGCAGCGGGTTTGTCACCTAGCAGTACTTCCAGGATGTGATTATTCTGTGCAGCAATGAGGATAATCCTCAAGTTATGGACCCAGTCTGTGTAGTTGCTACCATCATATTTCAACTTAGCTTTCTCTAGGAATGCATTAAAATTCAACGGAACAAAAACACGGGCCATCTATCTACAACAACATAGACATGCAAAATACTATCAGGTACTAAGTTCATGATAAATTAAAGTTCAATTAATCAAATTACTTAAGAACTCCCACTTAGATAGACATCTCTCTAATCATCTAAGTGATCACGTGATCCATATCAACTATACCATGTCCGATCATCACATGGGATGGAGTAGTTTCCAATGGTGAACATCACTATGTAAATCATATCTACTATATGATTCACGCTCGACCTTTCGGTCTCTAGTGTTTCGAGGCCATATCTGCATATGCTAGGCTCATCAAGTTTAACCCGAGTATTCCGCGTGTGCAAAACTGGCTTGCACCCGTTGTATGTGAACGTAGAGCTTATCACACCCGATCATCACGTGCTGTCTCGGCACGACGAACTATAGCAACGGTGCATACTCAGGGAGAACACTTATACCTTGAAATTTAGTGAGAGATCATCTTATAATGCTACCACCGAACTAAGTAAAATAAGATGCATAAAGGATAAACATCACATGAATTCAATATAACTGATATGATATGGCCATCATCATCTTGTGCCTTTGATCTCCATCTCCAAAGCACCGTCATGATCACCATCGTCACCGGCTTGACACCTTGATCTCCATCAAAGCATCATTGTCGTCTCACCAACTATTGCTTCTACGACTATCACTACCGCTTCCTGATAAAGTAAAGCAATTACATGGCGAATGCATTTCATACAATAAAGCGACAACCATATGGCTCCTGCCAGTTGCCGATAACTGTGTTACAAAACATGATCATCTCATACAACAAAATTTAGCATCATGTCTTGACCATACCACATCACAACATGCCCTGCAAAAACAAGTTAGATGTTCTCTACTTTGTTGTTGCAAGTTTTACGTGGCTGCTACGGGCTGAGCAAGAACCGTTCTTACCTACTCATCAAAAACCACAACGCGGTATAGTGATTGCTTTTTGATCTTCAGAAAGAACCCTGTTCAATTAATCCTATTCAACTAAAGCTGGAGAAACAGACACCCACTAGCCACCTATGTGCGAAGCACGTCGGTAGAACTGATAACCCACAAGTATAGGGGGTCGCAATAGTTTTCGAGGGTAGAGTATTCAACCCAACTTTATTGATTCGACACAAGGGGAGCCAAAGAATATTCACAAGTATTAGCAGCTGAGTTGTCAATTTAACCACACCTGGAAACTTAATATTTGTAGCAAGGTATTTAGTAGCAAAGTAATATGATAGTAGTGGTAAAGATAGCAAAAGTAACGGTAGCAAAAGTAATGTTTTTGGTATTTTGTAGTGATGACAACAATAACAACGAAAAAGTAAATAAGCGAAGAACAATATATGGAAAGCTCATAGGAAATGGAGCGGTGATGGAGAATTATGCCGGATGCGGTTCGTCATGCAATAGTCATAACCTAGGGTGACACAGAACTAGCTCCAGTTCATCAATGTAATGTAGGCATGTATTCCGAATATAGTCATACGTGCTTATGGAAAAGAACTTGCATGACATCTTTTGTCCTACCCTCCCGTGGCAGCGGGGTCCTAGAGGAAACTAAGGGATATTAAGGCCTCCTTTTAATAGAGTACCGGAACAAAGCATTAACATATAGTGAATACATGAACTCCTCAAACTACGGTCATCACCGGTAAGTATCCCGATTATTGTCACTTCGGGGTTAACGGATCATAACACATAATAGGTGACTATAGACTTGCAAGATAGGATCAAGAACTCTCATATATTGATGAAAACATAATAGGTTCAAATCTGAAATCATGGCACTCGGGCCCTAGTGACAAGCATTAAGCATAGCAAAGTCATAGCAACATCAATCTCAAAACATAGTGGATACTACGGATCAAACCCTAACAAAAGTAACTCGATTACATGATAAATCTCATCCAACCCATCACCGTCTAGCAAGCCTACGATGGAATTACTCACACACGGCGGTGAGCATCATGAAATTGGTGATGGAGGATGGTTGATGATGACGATGGCGACGAATCCCCCTCTCTGGAGCCCCGAACGGACTCCAGATCAGCCCTCCCGAGAGAGTTTAGGATTTGGCGGCGGCTCCGTATCGTAAAACGCGATGAATCCTTCTCTCCTGGTTTTTTCTCCCCGAAAGTGAATATATGGAGTCCAGGTTGAGGTCGGTGGAGCGTCAGGGGGCCCACAAGGCAGGGGGGCGCCCAGGGGGGCAGGCGCGCCCCCACCCTCGTGGACAGGTGGGGCACCCCCTGACGTGGATCTTCCTTCCAATATTCATTATATATTCCAAAATAATGCTCCGTTGATTTTCAGGTCATTCCGAGAACTTTTATTTCTACACAAAAATAACACCATGGCAATTCTGCTGAAAACAGCGTCCGTCCGGGTTAGTTCCATCCAAATCATGCAAGTTAGAGTCCAAAACAAGGGCAAAAGTGTTTGGAAAAGTAGATACGGCGGAGACGTATTAACTCCCCCAAGCTTAAACCTTTGCTTGTCCTCAAGCAATTCAGTTGATAAACTGAAAGTGGTAAATAAAAACTTTTACAAACTTTGTTTGCTCTTGTTGTTGTAAATATGTAAAGCCAGCATTGAAGTTTTCAGCAACGATTATGAACTAACCATATTCACAATAACATTTAGGTCTCATGTTTACTCATATAAATGTCATAATCAACTAGCGAGCAATAATAATAAATCTCGGATGACAACACTTTCTCAAAACAATCATAATATGATATAACAAGATGGTATCTCGCTAGCCCTTTCTGAGACCGCAAAACATAAATGCAGAGCACCTTTAAAGATCAAGGACTGACTAGACATTGTAATTCATGGTAAAAGAGATCAAGTCAAGTCATACTCAATGTAGACTAATAGTAATACATGCAAATGACAGCGGTGCTCTCCAACTGGTGCTTTTTAATAAGAAGACGATGACTCAACATAAAAGTAAATAGATAGGCCCTTCGCAGAGGGAAGCAGGGATTTGTAGAGGTGCCAGACCTCAGTTTTGAAATAGATATGAATAATATTTTGAGCGTTATACTTTCATTGTCAACATAACAATTGAGAGATGGCGATATCTTCCATTGAAAGTGCAATCATGCCCTTAATCGTATTTTGATGTTGATGACAACATGCATATTGAGACTAATCATGTTTATCGAGTATTTCTCAGGATTATGTCCCAAGGGCTATGTGTGTGTGGATCATGAGTAAGGACATAGCAACATATATCACCCAAGAGCAGAGACACAAGACAAAGATAAAAATCTTCGGCTCCTTGTTTTCGGTTTTGCTCTTGAGTGTAGGGATCCCGCACTATTAAGAGGGGATCGATGGTTTTCGCGAAAGAACTTGCTCAAAACCACAAAATTCCCTCTCATACCATCTCATAAATTCTTCCTCTAACTTGTGCAAAAGTGGTAGTAGGTTTCCAAGCTAAAAGGTCCAACTTTCACCGGACGTCCGAAGTCTACGGACGTCTGGCATCTTTCAACAAACCAGACATCTGACTCTCTCCAGTCGTCCGGTGAGTCTGCACCGAACTGAAATTAGCGGAAGACCGGTCACACCAGATGTCCGGTCACCGGATGTCAGCTCACTTCCGGATATCCGGTGCACTCCAACAGAACTACAATTAACGGATGTCCGATGACACCGGACGTCCGGGATCTGGACGACCGGCGCCTTCCAGATGTCCGCTACATGTGTTGTTTTCATGATTAGATTTATACTCCAGCGAGCGGACGACCGGCTTCCCAGCCGGACGTCCGGTCCGATCTATGTCACCGGTCGTACGGTACCCACCGGACGTCCGGTAGCTCCTGTGCCTTAAGTGGCCAAATGGCTAGCTTTTCACTACCACTATATATAGCCTTTCTTCCCCTTCGGGATGGGCGACCACTCACATTGAACAAATCCTAGAACACATTACACTCTCTCTCTCACTCCTCCACACCAAATCTTAGATCCCCAAGGGATTTGAGAGTATTTGAGAGAAGTTGTCCGACCAAGTGATTGATCCACTCCTTCCCCTTCTTTGCACCAAAGGAATTTGTGACTTGAGCAAGTCTTGAGCTTTTCCCATCGTTCTTGTTACTCTTGGAGGTTGGAGACTCCTAGGCGGTAGGAGTCTTTCGGAGAGGAATCAACCTTTGTGATTACCCACCGGAAAAGTTTGTGAGGGTTTGGAGACCACCCCAAGGTCTACCACTAGTGGTTGAGAAACGCCTTCGTGGTGTTGTCTCAAAGAGAGAACAGGGTGAGCCTTTGTGGCGTTGGTGTGCCTTCGTGGTAACACCCACCTCTCTAAACGGTGACGTAGCTTCCCTCCAAGGAAGTGAACATCGGCTTACATCCTCGTCTCTCGGAGTTGCGGTTATCCCTAACCTTAACTCTCTGCTTGTGGTTACTTGTCTCATCTGCACTTACCTAAATCATATTGTGTTAGTCTACTCATTTACTTGTATTACTTGATTATATTGTTTAGCTCTTAGCCTCACACTTGCAATTGTTAGGCTCACTTTCATATTCCGCACTATTGCCTAAAATTGCCAAGTAACAATTAAAATTTGTATTTGTACCTATTCACCCCCCTCTAGGTCCATCTCGATCCTTTCAATTGGTATCAGAGCCTCGTGCTCTATTCTTGTGGCTTAACCGCCCTAGAGCGAGATGAACCCCGATGGGACTCCCTTTGTTGTAGATCCGAAGGATAAAGGCGAGGCTTCTTCTAAAGTCAAGACCTTTACTTCTAAGGATCTAGAACGGGCCCTTGCTAAGCAAAAGGAGGAGCATGATGCTTCTGTAGAGGCCTTGGTCCAAATGAGGATAGCCACATTGTCCACGGTGCTTGCACCACTTTCGGGTGGTGCGGCTTCGAGACCAACTGTGCCTACTCCGTCACTTGGTCAACAACCTCCTAGCAATGAACACTCTAGTGTTCCTTGGCTTTATGCAAGACCCCAAGTTGAGAAACCAAAATATAACTCTCAAGGCAAACCTCCTTTCCTTGACTCCACTTCCGATTTTGCTTTGTGGAGAGTTGCTATGCAGGATCATCTTCGATTTGGAAACGATGAGATGCTAGAGATCTTGGAGTATGGTTATCATGTGGTTGATCCAAAGAATCCTACACCAAGAGAAATTTATGACAAGAATCTGAATGACACGGCAATCATGTGTATAAGGAGAGGTATGCATGAAAAGCAAAGGAGACCTTTCATACACATCACAAGTGCCAAGGAATTATGGGAAAGTATCATAAGATCCAGGACCGGTACCTCCACCCTTCAGAGTGCTCAGTATGAAATTGCCAAGGGGCAATTGCAAAACTTTTGTATGGAGAAAGGTGAAACTCCAAATCAACTCCTTGAGCGTCTCATGACTCTCACCGCTGATATTGAGTCATGTGAGTGTGACAAGACACAAGATGGATTCAACATGACTAAGCGATTCCTTGTGGACAAGTTGCTCCATGCTCTTGCTCCATATCACCATCAGATGGTATGGGACATAAGACAACAGCATGCCTTCAAGGAAATGACTACAGATGACATCATATCCACTTTCCAACTATTTGAAGAGTCAAAGGCAAATGCTACAAAACATCTTGACATGCATGGCACCCCATCGTCGAAGATCAATCTTGCATTGAAGGCCAAGCATGTATGTGAAGATGAGCAAAGTGAAGAAGAAGAAGATGATGATGATGAAGAAGATGGTGATGAGGTTGAATCCGATGAGGGCCCTTCATATGAAGACATGGCTCTCTTTGTCAAGAAGTTTAGCGCGGGAAAATTCAAGGGAAGGTTTCAAAAGAAGAAAGTAAGAAAATGCTACAACTGTGGAGAAACCAACCACTTCTCCAACGAGTGCCCTTATGAGAAGAGAGAGGATAAACCAAGGTTTCCCAAGACCTTTCCCAAGAAGAAGTTACCAAATCCTTTGAACTCCAAGCTCAAGAAGAGAGATGGGAAAGCAATGGTTGCTCAAGAAGAATCCGATCCTGATGATGTTAGTGGTGTTGCCGGAGTTGCTCAAGATTCTCAAAACACATTGAGGCTAGTCAACAAGAGTGGTGAAGTTGTCACCTACAACTACATGAAGGATTACAAGGGCAACGCTCACAAGTGTCTCATGGCAAAGGTCGTGGTAGAAGATGGAGAGGACCAACACTCTCCTGACAAGGTCAAGGTAACCCCACGATCAAACTCTCCTTTTTTCACTCCTCCTACTCCTAGTGATGAGTATCTTGATGCGGAGGATAGGTATGAGGATGATGATATAAATGATCCTATGCTTGCTAAACTAAATAAGTTCATGTGCTCTCTTAAAGGAAAGAAGCTCACTATGTTTCGTATGCTTATGGAGATGGTGAGTAAGCACACCATTTCCATTAAGGAACTCGAAACCCTCGTCACCGAGGAAAAGGAAAAATGTGAAATCCTTGAGCGGAAAGTCCAATATGAGGAAGCACGCAATGATGAACTATGCTTAAAAATTGGTGCAAACATTGATGTTCATACTAGAGATCTTGCCTCCTTGAAAAAGGCTATCGACTCTTGCGAAGAGTTGATGAATGATAAAAGTAAGCTTGTAAAGTCTAATGCTTCTCTCTCTAAGGATTGTGAGCTCCTATCCATGTCCCTCAAGACTAAGGAAGAAGAGCTCACCCTTCTTACAAAGAGTTTTGAGACACTCAAGCTTACTTATCTTGAAACTCTAGCCAAGGCTTACTCTTCTCCTATTATCAATGTTGATGCTTGTACTACTAACTCTAGTAGTGATCTAGCATCTATTCTTGAGGAGAATCGCTTTCTCAAAGCTCAAATCGAGAAAGGGCTCATGACATGTGCTCAAGGGCAAAAGAACCTTAATGAGGTGTTGAGCCAACACATTGAAGTGTTTGCCAAAGAAGGACTCGGGTTTGACCCAAGCACAAGCAAGAAGAAGACATCCTCTCAAAAGTGCACCATCCCTCTAGAAGAAACTTTTGAACAAGAAGGGCACAAGGAGAAAGGTAAGGTTGTTTGTGGGAAGGCCACAAGGGGCATGCCCACTGTCATCAAGCCAAAAGGGTTCATGCCTCCATCCTATGTTCTTTGTAAGACTAAGGATGGGGAAGTTTGTGCAAAGTTTGTTGGTCCTCGAAATGCATTTCGGTTTTATGCTATTTGGGTCCCTAAGACCCTTGTGACTAACTTGAGAGGTCCCATTGCAAAATGGGTGCCTCTAACCAAGTAATAACTGTGTGTAGGTTGCCTTCTCCGGTGGAGTAAAATGGGTGATTGATAGTGGATGTACCAATCATATGAACGGAGATAGCAAGTTGCTCTAAGATTTCATGGAAGCTATTCAACCATTTATGAGCATTATGTTTGGTGGAGGATCAAAAGGACAGGTACTCGGTTTGGGTAAGGTGGCTATCACAAATGACATGTCTCTTGCAAATGTCATGCTTGTCCAATCCCTTAAATACCATTTGCTTTCTGTTCGCCAATTGGCCTCTGTTGGTTATGATACACTATTTGGACTAACGGATGTGAAAGTCTTTAAGAGAGATACTCTCGAAGTGGCCTTTGTTGGAGAGTTGGATGGCAACCTTTACACAGTTGATTTCTCGAAAGAGAGCACATTCCATCCAACTTGTCTAATGGCCAAGGCCGACAAGGGGTGGCTATGGCATCGCCAGCTAGCCCATGTCGGCATGAGAAATCTTCAAGATCTCTTAAAGGGAAATCACATCCTTGGACTAACAAATGTCTCTTTTGAGAAAGATCGTGTGTGTAGTGCATGCATAGCCGGGAAGCAACATCAATCAAAGCACCCACCCAAGAATATTGTGTCTACTTCAAGGCCTTTGGAGCTTCTTCATGTGGATCTGTTTGGGCCTATAGTCTTGGTTGGAAAAAGTATGGACTTGTCATTGTGGATGATTACTCAAGATACACATGGGTGTTTTTCCTCAAGTCCAAAGACGAGACGAAGATCACCTTCATTGATTTTGCCAAGCAAGCACAACGCAAGTTTGACAAAGAAATCATGGCAATAAGAAGTGATAATGGTTCCGAGTTCAAGAATTACACCTTGGAAGGATTTCTTAGTGATGAAGGGATTGAGCATCAATATTCAGCTCCATACACTCCCCAACAAAATGGTGTTGCAGAAAGGAAGAACCGCACCCTTGTGGATATGGCAAGGTCCATGTTGGATGAATACAAGTCGCCACATAGTTTTTGGGCCGAGGTCGTCAACACTGCATGTCATGCTTCAAACCGGCTCTTCCTCCGCACGATATTTGAAAAGACTCCATATGAGCTCCTGACCGGGAACAAGCCAAATGTCAAGTACTTTCGTGTATTTGGGTGTAAATGCTTCATCCTCAAAAAAAAAGAGAGGTTAGGAAAATTTCAATCTAAAACCATTGAGGGCATATTTGTTGGTTATGGATCAAACTCTCACGCCTATAGAGTCTACAACAAATCCAATGGATGTGTTGTAGAAACTTGTGACGTGGTGTTTGATGAATTTAATGGCTCCCATGGGGAGCAAGTTGATCTAAGTGATGTAGGTGAAGAAGATTCTTCTCAAGATATCTTGACGATGGGTGTTGGTGCACTTCTTCCAATGGAACAAGACCCTCATGATGATGAAGAAGAAGATGAAGGCCTCACACACCATCAAACTACTTCCACACCCATACCACCACAAGCACCTATTACTAAATCAATGCCCTTAGTCCAAGTACAAGATGATGATCAAGTTCCTCTTCATGATAATCATCAAGAACAAGATCATCCTCAAGGGAAAGAACAAGAAAGTGCAATCATTGACAATGAACCTCAACAAATGCAAGAAGAAGAAGAAGATCTTCCACCACACATTAATGATCCATATGTTGAGGACGTGGATGATGGACATGAAGTTGAATCTCGCAAACCTTAACCTCCATCATGCCTCGAGTGGCCGGTCGTATTAATGTTGATAAAATCCTCACCGGCATATCGGAAGGTAGAGTCACTCGTAAACAATTGACAAACTTTTGTGCTCACTTCTCTTTTGTGTCTAGTGTCGAGACTCTCAAGGTACAAGATGTGTTGATAGACAATGATTGGCTTATTGCTATGCAAGAAGAGTTGAATAGTTTTGAGCGCAATCAAGTGTGGTCATTAGTCAAGAGGCCAACTACGGAACACAACGTCATTGGAACAAAGTGGATTTTCAAGAACAAGCAAGATGAGAATGGCGTAATCATCCGCAACAAGGCAAGGTTAGTGGCACAAGGATACTCACATCATAAGGCTTTGTATGGCCTCAAACAAGCACCTCGTGCTTGGTATGATCATCTTAAGAAGTTTCTACTCGATGATGGTTTTGTGAGATGGGTGATCGACCCCACTCTTTTTACTAAGAGGGACAAAGGTGATTTGATCTTATGCCAAATCTATGTGGATGATATCATTTTTGGTTCTCCTAATATTCATTTATGCAAGAAGTTTGCGGCATCAATGACCAAGAATTTTGAAATTTCACTCAATGCGGATTTGAAGTTCTTCCTCGGTTTTCAAATTCAACAATTTCAAGAAGGAATTTTCTTGTCTCAAGCCAAATACCTCAAGGATATCCTAGCAAAATTTGGCATGTCTGATGCTAGCCCATGTAAGACCCCCATGCCAACCAAAATTGTACTCACTGAAGACTCAAACGGTATCCCCTTCGACCCATCTAAATACCGCTCTATGATTGGTTCATTGCTTTATCTTTGTGTATCTAGACCAGACATCATGTTTAGTGTATGCATGTGTGCTAGATTTCAAGCTTCCCCTAGGGAAAGCCATCATAAGGTGGTTAAGCACATTCTTAGATACCTTGTTCACACCCCAAAGTTGGGTCTATGGTACCCCAAGGATGCTCAGTTTGATCTCATTGGGTACACGGATGCGGATTGGGCTGGAGACAAAGTGGATCGTAAATCCACCTCCGGTGCATGTCAATTTCTTGGACGCTCCTTGGTAAGTTGGTCCTCGAAGAAGCAAAATTGTGTTGCCCTCTCCACTGCCGAAGCTGAATATATTGCAACCGCCAGTTGTGCAACTCAGTTACTATGGATGAGGCAAACTTTGAAGGATTACGGTATCACCTATAGACATGTGCCTCTTCTATGTGATAATGGAAGTGCCATTAATATTGCTGAGAACCCCAAAGATCATACCCGCACCAAGCACATTGACATTAGGTACCACTTCCTGAGAGATCATGTGGAGAAGGGTGATATTGACATTGCTCATGTTGGCACAGATATGCAACTTGCAGATATTTTCACCAAGCCATTGGATGAGGCAAGATTTTGCCAACTTAGGCGTGAACTTGGTATCTTGGACCTTGACAACATTATGTGAAAACTAGTACTCATGCATGCATTGTCATAATGTCATGTCTCTATGTAGGCATATATTTAGGGGGAGACACTCAACTCATGCGTTCTCTCACCCTATGAAATGCATAAAAAGAACAAACACTCTCAAAGCTACCATGTTACTCTACCTATGGTGCTTTCAATGATGGCGTAGCGATTATGGACCCAAAGTTCAAATCTTTGCAGTGTCATGTCACATATACTCATACATGGTGGCATCAGCCACCGCCTTGTCATTAGAACAACATGTGAGCAGTATGTGTGTTTATTATTGTTGGCTTAGGAAACTCATTGCTTCATCTAGGGTGTCCTTGCATCCTACTACATATGTCACTCATCATCTCTCCATCATTGCCATTAGCACCAACTATGGCACCCTAGTCTTCCTCGAAAAGATATATATAAAAAAACCACCGGACGTCCGTCAAGACTGGACGTCCATCAAATCCTTTCTGGTGCTCTTGCACTGGTCGTCTGATCTATACCGGTCATCCGTAAAAATTTCTCTGGTGCCCTATTACCAGTCGTCCGCTGTAACCGGACTTCCGTTAAATACTGCTCTGTCTAAACGCGTCGGATGTCCGTTTTTTGCCGGTCATCCGCTACTTCTCGTGTCAGGTTGCCCTCTCAGGTCCCGGACGTCCGGTTCACACCGGATGTCTGGTACGGGTCTCGCCCGCCTATATATACTTGGGCGTGTGATCCGGTCAATTCTAAAACCTAACTCCTCTCGCCGCCGCCGCCGCACTCTCTCCTTGCTGCGTTCACGGGCTGGATCCCTCGCTGCTGGGACCCCGTTTCGTCCCTTCCTACCTTCGTCGCGCCTCCTACCTGGTGCGGTGAGCGTGGATCGACCGGACCTTCAGATCCGGTCAACACGACCGCTCTTCTCTCGACTCGGCCGGTTTCGGGGGAAATCTCTTCTCCGCCGCATTTTCTCCTCGACCTCCCGAGGTAGCAACTTTTTTTCTTTCCCCCATTGCTCTAACCTTCTTGACCTATGGTGATTTTTAAGATTTGGAGTCTCCTCCTTCCCTAGGTAGCAATGCCACGGACAAAGCGCTCTGCTCGAAACCAGGTCACCGCTGGAGGCTCTCGTCCGTCTCGTCGTGGTGGGTCCGATGATTCACAGGAGCACGCTCGTCCTCGGAAGCGTGCCGCTCACCCTTGCAGCTCCACTAGCGCCTCTTCGACGGAAGAATCCGACTACGAGGATGAATTGGAAGAAATTGAGGAACCCACTTATGTTGCTGTTCGCACCACTGCACCCAAGCTTGGAACTCGTCGGCCCACATTCAAGCCTCCTCCTCCTCCGGTTCAACCTCCAGGTGTTGCCCGTCACATCTCTCTTGAACCTCCACACCCTCACGGTCGCATCATTAAACGGTTCAATGAGGTTCCCATCGCTTCTTACCTTAAGCTTCGTCGTGATGTAAATCAATTCACTGTTCTTAGTGATTCACAGGATGCTCGTTTTCGCACAAATGTCCAAGCCGACATTTTCACCACCATAGTCATTCCTAAAGGGTTATCTATCCATATGTGCATCGACTTAGAGCATATCCGCACTCATCCGGAGAAATATCCGGGAGCCATTGAGCTCATTGAGTCCTCCAGTCTTGCTGCACCATTTGAATTCCAACATGATTTTAACTATGCTGCAATTCATCAATTCTATGCCACTTGTTACTTTGGTCCCGATAAAACTGTCACTTGGATGACCTCTGACACCATGCTCACGGCATCCTATGCTCAATTTGTTGCTGCTCTTGGTTTTCCTGACACAGGGTTCAAAATCCATAAGGATGACCCTAACCATAAGCCCAAGAGCATAGAGGTCTGTGCAGATCTTCTCAAGCCCATAAGTGAAATGTCTAATCAGGAGAAACATAAGGGCCTGAACCAAGTTTCAATTTGGCGCTCACCCTTCTACATCATTTTTCAGTGTGTTATTCGCACGATATATGCCAAGATGGGTGACAAGGGGTCATGTAACAGCTACTGCATTGATCTCATGCATCGCCTCTATGAGTCTCCCACAGGGAAGATAAATCTTCCTCACTTTCTGTGGCATGAGATCCGTCTGGCTTGTTTTCAACACAAGCGAGCCTTTCCTCATGCCCCCTTCCTTCAGGCATTTATCGAGAGTGTTGCTCCGTTTCCCATTTCCCGCAATCACTTGCACGAACAGTCGGTCATTCCATCTCACATGGTGGAGGATTGGGTTCCCAAGGACTCTTCTGCTCCTGCTCGTCGTGCCCCGGCTAGTGTTCCTTCTTCCACCACTCGGTCTACTTCTTCCGGCTCCGCACCTTTTGGTCGCATCTCTCGCTTTCTTGGGAAAGCTCACTCTGCCAAGATGAAGATGTTTACCTTTCATTGCTCTCAAAATCACGATGTTGTCACACGCTTGGTCACCTCCAAGAATGCTTTGAAGGCTCGTCTGAGAGACTCCGGAGTTTATGATGTGAGTGACGATGAACGTCTTCCTGATGATCCACCTTCTAACTTCGGCTTTCCTTCGGGTCCTGAGTGGGCTGACTTCCTTGATGCTGGTGGTAGTGGTGCTCATGATGATGATGACGATGATGCTCTTTGATGCTGTTATGACACCTCCTTTTGGGTATTTGCTGCCAAGGGGGAGTAGGCACTTATTTATGTGATATGATGCTATGATCTTATCTTATTATCATGTTATCGAACTCATGCTATGTGGTTAACCTGTTATTGAACTTATGATATGTTTGGACCGACTTATGTTATATGCTATGAGTGATGAATCCTGGTGAAGCCTATTCTAGATCTGATGTTATCTTGATTATCTTGTGTATGAGTTTCGGTTGTGTTGGTATCATAGTGAGGGGGCTCTCTCTTCATGTTTACCTATGAGTTATTGCACATATTGAGGGGGAGCTCCACAACAAACCCTTCGATATTCAATGTTTTTTAAATTCTTTCGATATTCAAAGCTTTATCCTAAAAAAAGTGCATGTATGTTGTCATCAACTACCAAAAAGGGGGAGATTGAAAAGTGCAATCATGCCCTTAATCGTATTTTGATGTTGATGTCAACATGCATATTGAGACTAATCATGTTTATCGAGTATTTCTCAAGATTATGTCCCAAGGGCTATGTGTGTGTGGATCATGACTAAGGACATAGCAACATATATCACCCAAGAGCAGAGACACAAGACAAAGATAAAAAGCTTCGGATCCTTGTTTTCGGTTTTGCTCTTGAGTGTAGGGATCCCGCACTATTAAGAGGGGAGCGATGGTTTTCACGAAAGAACTTGCTCAAAACCACAAAATTCCCTCTCATACCATCTCATAAATTCTTCCTCTAACTTGTGCAAAAGTGGTAGTAGGTTTCCAAGCTAAAAGGTCCAACTTTCACCGGACGTCCGAAGTCTACGGACGTCCGGCATCTCTCAACCAACCAGACATCTGACTCTCTCCAGTCGTCCGGTGAGTCTACACGGAACTGAAATTAGCGGAAGACCGGTCACACGGATGTCTGGTCACTGGACGTCCGCTCACTTCCGGATATCCGGTGCACTCCAACAGAACTACAATTAACGAATGTCCGATGACACCAGACGTCTGGGCTCCGGACAACCGGCGCCTTCCGGATGTCCGCTACCTGTGCTGTTTTCACGGTCAGATTTATACTCCAGCGAGCGGACGACTGGCTTCCCGGCCGGACGTCCGGTCCGATCTATGTCACCAGTCATCCGGTACCCACCGGATGTCCGGCAGCTCCTGTGCCTTAAGTGGCCAAACGGCTAGCTTTTCACTACCACTATATATAGCCTTTCTTCCCCTTCGGGATGGGCGACCACTCACATTGAACAAATCCTAGAACACATTACCCTCTCTGTCTCTCTCACTCCTCCACACCAAATCTTAGATCCCCAAGGGATTTGAGAGTATTTGAGAGAAGTTGTCCAACCAAGTGATTGACCCACTCCTTCCCCTTCTTTGCACCAAAGGAATTTGTGACTTGAGCAAGTCTTGAGCTTTTCCCATCGTTCTTGTTACTCTTGGAGGTTGGAGACTCCTAGGCAGTAGGAGTCTTTCGGAGAGGAATTAACCTTTGTGATTACCCATCGGAAAATTTTGTGAGGGTTTGCAGACCACCCCAAGGTCTACCACTAGTGGTTGAGAAACGCCTTCGTGGTGTTGTCTCAAAGAGAGAACAGGGTGAGCCTTTGTGGCGTTGCTGTGCCTTCGTGGTAACACCCACCTCTCTAAACGGTGACGTAGATTCCCTCCAAGGAAGTGAACATCGGCTTACATCCTCGTCTCTCAGAGTTGCGGTTATCCCTAACCTTAACTCTCTGCTTGTGGTTACTTGTCTCATCTGCACTTACCTAAATCATATTGTGTCAGTCTACTCATTTACTTGTATTACTTGATTATCTTGTTTAGCTCTTAGCATCACACTTGCAATTGTTAGGCTCACTTTCATATTCCGCACTATTGCCTAAAATTGTCAAGTAACAATTAAAATTTGTATTTGTACCTATTCACCCCCCCCCCCTCTAGGTCCATCTCGATCCTTTCATCCATGCTACACACATTATAGGCGGTTCCCAAACAGAATGGTAAAGTTTATACTCCCCCTCCACCAACAAGCATCAATCCATGGCTTGCTCGAAACACAGAGTGCCTCCAACTAACAAGAGTCTCGGGGGAGTTTTGTTTGCAGTTATTTTGATTTGATTTTCATAAAGCATGGGACTGGGCATCCCGGTGACCAGCCATTTTCTCGTGAGTGAGGAGCGGAGTCCACTCCTCTTGAGAGTAACCCGCCTAACATGGAAGATACGGACAACCCTCGTGGATACATGAGCTATTCAAGCATACAAAACAGGATATTTATTTGAAGGTTTAGAGTTTGGCACATACAAATTTACTTGGAACGGCATGTAGATACCGTATATAGGTAGGTATGGTGGACTCATATGGAATAACTTTGGGGTTTATGGAATTGGATGCACAAGTAGTATTCCCGCTTAGTACAGGTGAAGGCTAGCAAAAGACTAGGAAGCGACCAGCTAGAGAGCAACAACAGTCATGAACATACATTAAAATTAATCAACACCGAATGCAAGCATGAGTAGGATATAATGGACCATGAACATAAATATCGTAGAGGCTATGTTGATTTTGTTTCAACTACATGCGTGAACATGTGCCAAGTCAAGCCACTCGAATCGTTCAAAAGAGGATACCACCCTATCATACCACTTCACAACCATTTTAATAGCATGTTGGCATGCAAGGTAAACCATTATAAGCTCCTAGCTAATTAAGCATGTCATAAGCAACTATAATCTCTAATTTTCATTGCAAACATGTTTATTCATAATAGGCTGAATCAGGAACGATGAACTAGTCATATTTAGAAAAACAAGAGAGGTCGAGTTCATACCAGCTTTTCTCATCTCAATAAGTTCATCATATAAACATCATTATTGCCTTTCACTTGCACGACCGAGTAGTCTGGATAATAATAATAGTGCACGTGCATTGAACTAAGCTGGAATCTGCAAGCATTCAATTCAAGAGAGAAGACAAGGTAATATGGGCTCTTTATCAGATCAACGATAATGCATATAAGAGCCACTTTAACATTTTCATTATGGTCTTCTCCTATCGACCCCCAAAGGAAAGAAAAGAAATAAAAATATTTACACGGGAAAGCTCCCAACAAGCAAAAGAAGAACGAGAAATCTTTTTGGGTGTTCTTTTTAATTACTACTACTACAGGCATGGAAAGTAAACTAATTAAAAGCTACAACTAATTTTTTTTGTTTTTCTTAAGGTTTATTAAACACACTAGAAGAAAGCATAAAAAAGGAAAATAAACTAGCATGGATGATACAATGAAAAAGTATGAGCACCGACAACTAGCAATGAGTGTGTGAACATGAATGTAATGTCGGTGAGAAATACGTACCCCCCCCCAAGCTTAGGCTTTTGGCCTAAGTTGGTCTAAGGCCACGGCTGGCCTGGCGGATATCCAAAGTGATAGTTGGGGTCGTACTGAGATGCAGCAGCTATTGCCTCATGAGCTACCACTTGGAGATGGGCCGTCTCCGTCCTCCTCTTATACTCGTTCGCCTCCTCCCTGGTTATAACATATCTCCCTTTTGCCTGAAAGTCAAAGAAAGTAGGAGCAGGGAGAGCGACGTGATAGGTGCATGGTCTATCAAAGATTAGTCGGTACTGGAGGAACTGATCGTTCCTCTCAACAAACTGATGACGAACCATGGCCTCATAATCCAAATAAACAGGAGGCAACTCAATATCATACCCACGTATGGGTACACCAAGAAAATTAGCTAGACGGGTTGCATAAATTCCACCGAAGAAATCTCCACTAAATCAATTATTATGCAATCTACGTGCAACAATGGCTCCCAAATTATAATGTCTACCTTCTAATACAGCACTCCTAAGAACACTGAGGTCGGGGACACACATGTGACATGCTTCATCCTTACAATTTATGCACCTACCTATGAAGAGAGCAAAATAATGTATAGCAGGAAAATGAATGCTCCCTATGGTAGCTTGTGTTATGTCTCTAGATTCCCCCACAATTCTACTAGCAAGAAAATCTCTAAATTCAGATTTGCGAGGTTCATTAGGACTACCCCATTGTGGAAGTTTGCAAGCAGTGTTAAAATCCTCTAAGTCCATAGTATAAGAATTTTCATAGAGATCAAACAGGACAGTTTGAGAATTGCGCGATGATGAAAATTCAAACCTCCTCACAAAGGAATCAGTGAGATGGTGGTATTGGCGGCATTTGTCTGCCTTGAAGCTCTCAAGATCAGCATTACGCACATATGCGTTAAATTCTTCCTTGATTCCTGCTCGATCCATAAAGTCCTCTGAAGGCCATCCATAAGCCCGCACTTGAGCTTCCCTCGGCGGTTCTTTGTCGGCATCGCGCATTGCGAGCCTGGGTCCTTGCTTCCTTGAAGGGCCACCTTGGTACATTTTCCTAAACATATTTCTTCCTCTGAAAAATTTCTGAAATTTTAGTAACTTCAAAATAAAAGTGAACCAAACTCAACAATATTGATAGCAACTACTCCTACAAGTGCCTAGAGGCAATATCATGCATCAAAACTACTTTTGACCAAATAAATTTGACATGCATGCTCAAGAACAGGGTCACCTAAGCAGCAAAAATATGCAATGAATAAAGCACTAGAACAAAAACTAATTGGACCATTGGAGGAGTCACATACCAAGGAACAATCCCCCAAAGCAGTTTTGTGAGAGGTGATTTGAGCAAGGAGATCGAAAATGGCAGCAAAATGAGCTTGGACTCGGGTTTGAGCTGGTTAGTGGTGTTTGTGGGAGGAAGAAGGAGTGTGTGGTAGCTGGAATAAGTGGAGGGGAGGCACCATGGGCCCACGAGGCACGGGGCGTGCCCAGGGGGTAAGGCGCGCCCTCCACCCTCGTGGCCAGGTGCTTGCTCCCCCTGCTTTGTTCTCAGTGCCAGATATTCTAAAATATTCTAGAAAAAAATCATATTTAATTTTCAGGGCATTTGGAGAACTTTTATTTTCGGGGTATTTTTTATTGCATCAATAATTCAGAAAATAGACAGAAATTACTAATTTTGCTTTATTTAATATAAATAACAGAAAGTAAAAAGAGGGTACAGAGAGTTGTTTTTCTAAATTCATCCATCTCATGCTCATCAAAAGGAATCCACTAACAAGGTTGATCAAGTCTTGTTAACAAACTCATTCCGAATTGCATGAAACTGGAGAATTTTTTAATAACACTAGGTTACCTCAACGGGGATATGCATGTCCCCAACAATAAGAATATGATATTTCTTCTTGACAGTAGGAAGAGGAAATTCAAAACCTCCAAAAATAATCGATGGAATTTTTCCAATAGAATTGATATTGTGGACTTGAGGTTGTTTCCTCGGAAAGTGTATCATGTGCTCATTACCTAACATGAAAAGTGACATTGCCTTTGGTGCAATCAATAACAGCCCCTACAGTATTCAAAAAGGGTCTTCCAAGAATAATAGACATGCTATCGTCCTCGGGAATATCAAGAATAACAAAGTCCGTTAAAATAGTAATGTTTGCAACCACAACAGGCACATCTCACAAATACCGACAGATATAGCAGTTGATTTATCAGCCATTTGCAAAGATATTTCAGTAGGTGTCGACTTATTCAAATCAAGTCTACGATATAAAGAGAGAGGCATAACACTAACACCGGCTCCAAGATCACATAAAGCAGTTTTAACATAGTTTCTTTTAATGGAGCATGGTATAGTTGGTACTCCGGGATCTCCTAGTTTCTTAGGTATTCCACCCTTAAAAGTGTAATTAGCAAGCACGGTGGAATTTCAGCTTCCGATATCTTTCTTTTATTAGTAACAAATTCTTTCATATACTTAGCATAAGGATTCATTTTGAGCATATCAGTCAAACGCATACGCAAAAAGATAGGTCTAATCATTTCAGCATAGCGCTCAAAATCCTCATCATCCTTTTTCTTGGATGGTTTAGGAGGAAAAGGCATGGGTTTCTGAACCCATGGTTCTCTTTCCTTACCGTGCTTCCTAGCAACAAAGTCTCTCTTATCATAATGTTGATTCTTTGATTGTGGGTTATCAAGATCAACAGCAGGTTCAACCTCTACTTCATTGGCATTACTAGGTTGAGCATCAACATGAGCATCATCATTAACATTATCACTAGGTTCATGTTCATTACCAGATTGTGTTTCAGCATTAGAAATAGAGATACCATTAGGATTCTAAGGTGTGTCAATAATAGGTTCACTAGAAGCATGCAAAGTCCTATCTTTTTTCTTTCTCTTCCTTTTAGAAGGACTAGGTGCATCAATAATATTTCTCTGAGAATCTTGCTCAATTCTCTTAGGATGGCCCTCAGGATACAAAGGTTCCTGGGTCATTTTACCACCTCTAGTCATAACTCTAACAACATTATTATTTTTCTTACTATTCAATTCATTGAGCAAATCATTCTGAGCTTTAAGTACTTGTTCTACTTGAGTGGTAACCATAGAAGCATGTTTACTAATAAGTTTAAGTTCACCTTTAACATTAGCCATATAATCACCCAAGTGTTCAAGCATACCAGCATTGTGTTTTAATTCTCTACCAAAATAAGCATTGAAGTTTTCTTGCTTAACCCTAAAGTTATCAAACTCATCTAAGCATGGGCTAGCAAACTTAGTAAATGGGATTTCAGCTTTATCATATCTATAGAGAGAATTTACCTTTACTACATGTGCCGGGTTATCAAGACCATGTATTTCTTCAACATGAGGTAAATTAAGACCATGCATTTCTTCAATAGGAGGTAAATTCTTAACATCTTCAGCTTTAATACCTTTTTCTTTCTCAGATTTCTTTGCCTCTTGCATATCTTCAGGACTGAGAAATAGAATACCCCTCTTCTTCGGAGTTGGCTTAGGAGTTGGTTTAGGAATTGGATCAGGAAGTGTCCAATTATTTTCATTAGTCAACATATTATTCAATAAAATTTCAGCTTCATCCCGTGTTCTTTCCCTGAAAACACAACCAGCACAACTATCCAGGTGGTCTCTAGAAGCATCGGTTAGTCCATTATAAAAGATATCAAGTATTTCATTTTTCTTAAGAGGATGATCAGGCAAAGCATTAAGTAATTGGAGAAGCCTCCCCCAAGCTTGTGGGAGACTCTCTTCTTCAATTTGCACAAAATTATATATTTCCCTTAAAGCAGCTTGTTTCTTATGAGCGGGGAAATATTTAGCAGAGAAGTAATAAATCATATCCTGGGGACTACGCACACAACCAGGATCAAGAGAATTAAACCATATCTTAGCATCACCCTTTAATGAGAACGGAAATATCTCAAGGATATAATAGTAGCGAGTTTTCTCATCATTAGTGAATAGGGTGGCTATATCATTTAATTTAGTAAGATGTGCCACAACAGTTTCAGATTCATAACCATAGAAAGGATCAGATTCAACTAAAGTAATTATCTCAGGATCAAAAGAGAAATCATAATCCTTATCAGTAACAAAGATAGGTGAAGTAGCATAAGCAGGATCATATTTCATTGTAGCATTTAAAGTTTTTTGGTTCAACTTAGCTAATGATTTCTTAAGATCACTCCTATCATTTCAAGCAAGAAAATCTCTAGCAGTTTCTTCATCCATAACATAGCCCTCAGGCACAACAGGTAATTCATATCTAGGGGGAGAGTCTTCATCATCACTTTCATCAATATTATCAGTTTCAATAATTTCATTCTCTCTAGCCCTAGCAAGTTGTTCATCAAGAAATTCACCAAGTGGCACAGTAGTATCAAGCATAGAAGTAGTTTCATCATAAGTATCATGCATAGCAGAAGTGGCATCATCAATAACATGCGACATATTAGAATTAATAGCAGAAGCAGGTATAGGTGTCACAAGCATACTAAAAACAGAAGGTGAATCAAGCGCAGAGCTAGATGACAGTTCCTTACCTCCCCTCGTAGTTGAGGGATAATTTTTTTGTTTTAGAGTCTTTCAAGTTCTTCATAATGATAAGAAGATATGAATCCCAAGTGACTCAAAGAATAGAGCTATGCTCCCCGGCAACGGCACCAGAAAATAGTCTTGATAACCCACAAGTATAGGGGATAGCAACAGTTTTCGAGGGTAGAGTATTCAACCCAAATTTATTGATTCGACACAAGGGGAGCCAAAGAATATTCTCCAGTATTAGCAGCTGAGTTGTCAATTCAACCACACCTGGAAACTTAATATCTACAGCAAGGTATTTAGTAGCAAAGTAATATGATAGTAGTGGTAAAGATAGCAAAAGTAACGGTAGCAAAAGTAATGTTTTTGGTATTTTGTAGTGATGATAACAATAACAACGAAAAGTAAATAAGCGAAGAACAATATATGGAAAGCTCGTAGGCAATGGATCGGTGATGGAGAATTATGCCGGATGCGGTTCATCATGCAACGGTCATAACCTAGGGTGACACAGAACTAGCTCCAGTTCATCAATGTAATGTAGGCATGTATTCCGAATATAGTCATACGTGCTTATGGAAAAGAACTTGCATGACATCTTTTGTCCTACCCTCCAGTGGCAGCGGGGTCCTAGCGGAAACTAAGGGATATTAAGGCCTCCTTTTAATAGAGTACCGGAACAAAGCATTAACATATAATGAATACATGAACTCCTCAAACTACGGTCATCACCGGTAAGTATCCCGATTATTGTCACTTTGGGGTTAACAGATCATAACACATAATAGGTGACTATAGACTTGCAAGATAGGATCAAGAACTCTCACATATAGATGGAAACATAATAGGTTCAGATCTGAAATCATGGCACTCGGGCCCTAGTGACAAGCATTAAGCATAGCAAAGTCATAGCTACATCAATCTCAGAACATAGTGGATACTAGGGATCAAACCCTAACAAAACTAACTCGATTACATGATAAATCTCATCCAACCTATGACCGTCCAGCAAGCCTACGATGGAATTACTCAATCAAGGCGATGAGCATCATGAAATTTGTGATGGAGGATGGTTGATGATGATGATGGCGACGGATCCCCCTCTCCGGAGCCCCGAACGGACTCCAGATCAGCCCTCCCGAGAGAGTTTAGGGTTTGGCGGCGGCTCCGTATCGTAAAACGCGATGAATCCTTCTCTCCCGGTTTTTTCTCCCCGAAAGTGAATATATGGAGTCCACGTTGAGGTTGGTGGAGCGTCAGGGGCCCACGAGGCAGGGGGCGCGCCCGCCACCCTCGTGGACAAGTGGGGCACCCCCTGACATGGATCTTCCTTCCAATATTCATTATATATTCCAAAATAATGCTCCGTTGATTTTCAGGTCATTCCGAGAACTTTTATTTCTCCACAAAAATAATACCATGGCAATTCTACTGAAAACAGCGTCAGTCCGGGTTAGTTCCATTCAAATCATGCAAGTTAGAGTCCAAAACAAGGGGAAAAGTGTTTGGAAAGTAGATATGACAGAGACGTATTGTCAGTGTCAAAACCGGCGGATCTCGGGTAGGGGGTCCCGAACTGTGCATCTAAGGAGGATGGTAACAGGAGGCAGGGGACATGATGTTTTACCCAGGTTCGGGCCCTCTTGATGGAGGTAAAACCCTACGTCCTGCTTGATTTATTCTTGATGATATGAGTATTACAAGAGTTGATCTACCACGAGATCGGAGAGGCTAAACCCTAGAAGCTAGCCTATGGTATGATTGTATGTTCTCCTATGGACTAAAACCCTCCGGTTTATATAGACACCAGAGGGGGCTAGGGTTACACAAGGTCGGTTACAAAGGAGGAGATATACATATCCGTATTGCCTAGCTTGCCTTCCACGCCAAGTAGAGTCCCATCCGGACACGAGACGAAGTCTTCAATCTTGTATCTTCATAGTCCAACAGTCCGGCCAAAGGATATAGTCCGGCTGTCCGGAGACCCCCTAATCTAGGACTCCCTCAGTAGCCCCTGAACCAGGCTTCAATGACGATGAGTCCGGCACGCAGTATTGTCTTCAGCATTGCAAGGCGGGTTCCTCCTCCGAATACACCACGGAAGAATTTGAATACAAGGATAGTGTTCGACCCTGCAAAATAAGTTCCACATACCACCGTAGAGAGAATAATATTTCCACAAATCTAATCTGCTGACACATTTTGGTAAAATGACATTATGCCATGGCCCGGTGATTATTCGAACCGTTCCCTTTAACTAGCCCCGCACATAACGCGAGGCAGTTTCTTGACACGTCTTGTCAAAGCAGATATCGTGTCCCCCTTATTACGAGATTCTCATCAATACGGGCGTGGGTAACCCAACCGCGCCATCGATTACGGCGCTTGGGGGATAAGCGAGTTTTACCAGGCTAGTGGGGGCGCATAGTTTCGGCCGCCCTTATAAATGGACAAGGTTTAACTTTTTTTCTACCCACGCCTTCTTCCTCCTTGCTCATCCATTCTTGCGCACTCGAGCTCCAACGCCCAAGTCCACATCCTTCCCCTAAACCTTCTCCAATCATGTCCGGAGCGGGAGGCAAATGGATGGCTTCCTCCGTTACGGAGGGACACATCAAGAAGCTGCGCGGAGCCGGATACTTAGCCGTGAATATCGCGCATCGGCTGCCCGCCGCGGGGCAGATCGTTCCTACCCCTGAACCTCACGAGAGGGTAGTTTTCCTCCACCACTTCCTCCGTAGACTGGGGTTTCCCCTCCATCCATTCGTTCGTGGTCTCATGTTCTACTACGGGCTGGACTTCCATGATCTAGCCCCGAACTTCATCCTCAACATTTTGGCGTTCATCGTCGTGTGTGAGGCTTTCCTCCGCATCCGGCCCCACTTCAGCCTGTGGTCAAAGACCTTCAATATCAAGCAGAAGGTGGTGGGAGGCCAACAAGCAGAATGTGGCGGAGCCATGGTGGGCAAGATGCCCAATGTCATATGGCTTGAAGGCTCCTTCGTGGAGACCATAAAGGGGTGGCAATCGGCGTGGTTCTACATCACCGAGCCGCGTGACACCAACTGGGTGGCGGCCCCCCGAGTTTCGATCCGGAATCCCCACGCGGCTCACCTCCTGGAAAGAGAAGGGCCTATCCTGGGGTTCATCAGTGGAGCTGGACGGACTCCAGAAATGTATCCAGAATATGGCAAACAAGAAGCGCAAGCTTCTCAACATAGTCCAGGTCATGCTCGTCCGCCGGATTCTCCCGTGTCAACAACGGGATTTCAACTTGTGGGAGTTCGACCCGGACCAGCACCATACTCTGAGCGAGCTCTTTGACACGACGCACAAGGACGTCTGGAGGGTGCTGTTCAAGAGCGCCGAGGTCCCTCCCTCTCTCACCGAGGACCGCAGGCTAAGCGTGAAGCGCCGAGCACATACTGTGAGTTCTATACATCCGGTAAGATATTTATTTTCCCTAGCTTAACCATGTGCGAGGTCTGAGCTCCATGCCTTTGACAGGACTGGGTGGAGACGTCGGGGCAGATTAACTGTCCGGCCACTCTGCCTGAAGACACTGCGGACGCTCTCCTGACGGAGATGCTGACTCCGGCTCCTTACAAGGTGTCGGAGAAGACCAAGAAGGCCAAGGGAACCCGAAAGAGTTCCCGACGCCAGGTGTTATCGGACTCATCGTCTGATAACTCCGCGACGCACTCCTCCCCCGAAGACGAGGAGGAAGATGAAGATGCTCCCCCTCCAGTCGGGGGAGACAAGAAAAGGAAGGCCGCCCCAACCGGGGGGGGCGAAGGGTCCAAGAAGGGAAGGACTCTCCTTCTGGACTACTCCATCACCGCCGCCGAAGGCGAAGACGAGTGGCTGCTCAGGGCCAAGCCACTAGCGAAGTCGTAAGTATTTGGATGCCAAAGTAACTCATAGCATACCTTTGTCGCACTGCTTCCCCTAACGCCGAATTATGATTATGCAAACCGCCACGAGCCCGTATCGACGTATCTTTGTCGGACGGCTCCCTGGGCTCGTCGAATATGGATAGTGATCCACTTCCGACCGCCACCTCCCCTTGCCCTACGGACAACACCGAGGTATTGTCTCAGGAGGCACCAGGTCGAGGGGAGACAGTCCCGGAGGCGCCTCAAGGCGACATTCCAGATTCCGGGAGCAGAAGGAGCAAGGCTCCCGAGGGCTCCGAGTTCGGCCCTCAGCCGAACACCGCGCCGGAACCTCCAGTGGTTCCGGACTCAGGCAGGCGGCCTCCTTCCAAAAGGGGCAAGACGCCTGTGCCGGTGACCTCTATCCATCCAGAGGCACCGGACAGTCTGCTGGGAGCGCTTCGCAGTGCTTCCATCAACGAAGAGCACCGCACTATTATGAGTGAGGTGATCCAGAAAGTTCAGTCCGCGAAGAGCAGACTGACTGAAGCCTATGCCAGCCTTCTAACAGGCTTTGAGGTAAGTATTTGAAATATAGGAAAAATATTACCGCCTAGACAGTAGCCCCTGATGCTCTGTTCGGTGTTCACAAAGAAAAGCCGAACAGAGGATCAAACAATATCGCAGGAGTCTAATATAAATATGTTTATATGTGTATGCAGGCTTCACTGCTGGCCTCTGCCGCACTGACTGCGGAGGTCGCCGCACTGAAGCAGGACCTCGAAGGGTCCAAGGAAGAGCTCGGCCTTGCCAAGAGGCAGCTCGAGGAGAACAAAGGTAAGTAGTACCTAGTCTATGGATATATATAAAAGGAATGTGATTGCAAAATGACAGGATCATCGTAAATTTGCCAGGGGCCATGACCGAGGTGGCGACCCTGAAGCAAGCGCTATCAGAGGCCGAGAACAAAGCAGCCAAAGAGCGCACCGAGCGGGAAAGGCAGGAGGCTCGGGTGGGCGAGGTGCAGCAAGAGCTCCACGCTCTCGTGACGAAGCACAAGGCGTTGGAGCTTGACTTGAAGACGTGAGAGTCCGAGCTTGCCGCGGCCCTCGAGAGCGCAAAGAATGCCAAGGCCGAAGCCCAAAAGGCCCTCCAGGAGATTGACGTGATGAAGAAGATAGCTGTGGGTAAGGCATTCTATATGCAAAGCAAGCATGTGAAAGTAAATTACTTGTTACTTACCCGGATCCGGAGCTCTCCAGGAGCATTCGCAGATTTGCCCCGCAGCGTGTCGAATGCCGCACAGTTTTACCAAGCTGAGGAGGGAAGCTCAACAGAGAAGCTGTTTCGGTCTCAGTATACTGGGACCGAACATCCGATGCCTCTGAGCGACTAGCTGAAGCAACTGGTCGAGCTGCACAAGGCGGCCGAACAGGCCATGAAGGGCTTTATAGTCCGAATGTGGCCTGGCGACGCCCTTCCCAATAGCTACTTCGGCCTGGTGAGGCGGCTTGTGGATGCCTGCCCACGGCTTGAAGTCATCAAGCGGTCCATCTGCATCGAAGGTGCACGCCGGGCTTTCGCCCGTGTGAAGGTGCAATCGGCCAAGTTGGACGCCGTGAAGCTGGTGAAGGAAGGGCCGCCGCAGGGCAAGGAGCATCGCCACCCCGAGATGTACTATGAGGGTGTCCTGAAGGGTGCCCGTCTCATAGCGGACAAGTGTACGAAAGATGTAATATTTGAGTAAACTTGCTCGTGTGATCATGTATTATGGTAACTTGTTCATATGCGCTATGAAACGCTTGTCTGAATTTAAAATATTACCTTCTATTCGGCTGTTTATCAAATCTGAGAGATGGATAGTCGTCGGGTTCTGCCCCCACACCACGAGTGCTGGGGTGTTCGGGATAAACCTAAGCACTCTTGTTCCCATTGTTGGGTCCTTCGAGGGAGGTGCTCGGCACAACAAACAAGGCAATCGGACCATAAAGTATTATCACTCTCACTTAGCCATAGAATTCTATAATTTTAAATTTCGGCGAAGCCCCTAGTATTCGGAAGGCCGAATTCGGGGCGCGATACACGCCTTAAGCCGGACAGGGCCGACTCCTCGCTCTAAGAGGCATAAGTCTTTAGGGAACTGAAACCTCTCGAACAGCGACCAGTCTCTTGCCTTATCATGACAATCAGTTTTAGCTTTCTCTACTGAGGTGCTTAGCCCAGCAGAACCGGGGCACAATCGCAGTAGTTCTCCCAGTGCTACCTTAGCCGATATAGCGGAACGTAAGGTACCAAAACATGGGAGCCGAGCAAACCCAACTATTGACCCAAGACATGATTCGGAGCTGATGCATATAATGCTATAAGTTCGGGGTGCCGCACTGTCGAAAGTGTTCGGACTTCTCACGCCGTATTATGGGGTATGCTTAAGCCCCTAGCGTATTGGCCGTACTAGAGTGTACGGGTGCTAGATGTCGTGAATGAACATATATATAAAAAGGAATAATGCAATAATAGTCTTAATGCTATGCATTGTTTATTCAAAAAGGTGCTTTAAAGCAGAATGATACAAGTAGTGGGATAAGCAAAAAGTAGGACTGTTTGACATGTCCCATCCAAGGGCAAGATGAGGAATAGTATTAAAGCAAATATTCCACTCGTTATCATAATCCACCTGGGAGTTCCATGGTGTGACGTAGCTCTCTGCCTCCTTGGTTGCTGCATCATGTGTTCGGCAATCATGCTGCCGGACAGGGTTTCCAGAGATTAAAGTCCTGAAAGAGAAAAATAACAAAGCGGGAAGCCCCTAGTGCAGTTTAAGCCGCGACTTGGAGCGTGCCGCGGTCGTGCCCCCCTCCCCGCCTGTGCCCATGGTATTTTTAATGCATAGTTATGTACGCGTGGCACGGATTTCGCCGTTTGGCTGGGACTGGGGTGGGGGCCGCATTGCTATGCGAGCTCGAAACATGCCAGGCAGTCCTGTTGCCGATTACTCCGGGCGCGCTTGAAGGTGTCCGGGTCCTTAATTTCCGAACTAGTGGATTGCCTTAAGAGGCTGCTTTGTGCTTCTGCTGCGAGGACCGCAGTGTGCTCCTCCGTGCGAAGAGAGCGCTCTGCGTTTCCATTGGCTGTGATGACCCCCCGAGGTCCTGGCATTTTGAGCTTGAGATATGCATAATGCGGTACCGCATTGAATCTTGCAAATGCGGTTCGCCCGAGCAGTGCATGGTAGCCACTGCGGAACGGGACTATGTCGAAGATTAACTCTTCGCTTCGGAAGTTATCCGGGGATCCAAAGACCACTTCCAGTGTGACTGAGCCTGTGCAATGGGCCTCTACACCTGGTATGACGCCTTTAAAGGTCGTTTTTGTGGGTTTGATCCTTGAGGGGTCGATACCCATTTTGCGCACTGTGTCTTGATAAAGCAGGTTCAGGCTGCTGCCGCCATCCATAAGGACTCGAGTGAGGTGAAATCCGTCAATGATTGGGTCTAGGACCAATGCAGCGAATCCGCCATGACGGATACTAGTGGGGTGGTCCCTGCGGTCGAAGGTGATTGGACAGGAAGACCATGGGTTGAATTTTGGGGCGACTGGCTCCAACGCATATACGTCCCTGAGCGCATGCTTCCGCTCCCTCTTGGGGATGTGGGTTGCGTATATCATGTTCACCGTCCGCACTTGTGGGGGGAACCTCTTCTGTCCTCCGGTGTTCGGCTGCCGGGGCTCCTCCTTGTCATCGCTATGTGACCCCTTATCTTTGTTTTCGGCATTTAACTTGCCGGCCTGCTTGAACACCCAACAATCCCTGTTGGTATGGTTGGCTGGCTTGTCGGGGGTGCCGTGTATTTGACACGAGCGATCGAGTATACGGTCCAAACTGGACGGACCTGGAGTGCTTCTTTTGAATGGCTTTTTCCGCTGACCGGGTTTAGAGCCTTTGAATCCAGCATTGACTGTCATATCCTCGGTATTGTCGATGTTAATGCGGCGCTTATGTTTGTTGCGACGTGACCTGCCATTGCCGTCCTTGGTATCCGAAGTACCATGGTTCTTTGATATGTTATTACTGCGAGCCAGCCAGCTGTCTTCTCCCGCACAAAAGCGGGTCATGAGTGTCGTGAGGGTTGCCATAGATTTCGGCTTTTCATGACCAAGGTGCCGGGCTAGCCAATCGTCGCGGATGTTGTGCTTGAAAGCTGCTAGGGCCTCTGCATCCAGACAGTCGACGATTTGATTTTTCTATGTTAGGAACTGTGTCCATAATTCCCTGGCCGATTCCTCTGGCTGCTGAATTATGTGGCTCAAGTCATCGTCATCTGGTGGTCGCGCATAAGTGCCCTGAAATTTGTCGAGGAATACGGCTTCCAGATCTTCCCAACAGCCAATGGACTCTGCTGGCAAGCTATTGAGCCAATGCCGAGCTGGTCCTTTGAGTTTGAGTGGGAGGTATTTGATGGCGTGTAGGTCATCACCGCGGGCCATGTGGATGTGCAGGAGGAAATCCTCGATCCATACCGCAGGATCTGTTGTGCCGTCGTATGATTCTATATTTACGGGTTTGAAACCCTCTGGGATTTGATGATCCATTACTTCGTCTGTGAAGCATAAGGGGTGTGCGGTGCCTCTGTACTGGGCTATATCGCGACGCAGGTCGAATGAGTCTTGCCCGCTATGTTCGGCCCGGTCGGACTTACTTTTACTGTATCCGGCGTGACGATTATCGTCTCGCATAGTGGCGCGCCCTCGTGATCTGTAGATATATCTTGCATGTTTTGCTTTGTCCTCCAATACGTCTCACAGGTCTGGCGTATTTCCCCATGCCTTTTTATTTGAATGACATCGGGGTGCGGGCTGAGCTTTTGGCTGGAATGTCTCTCTGTCACGGCCATGAGGTGGCCGATCAGCCGCGTCATACGCCGGGGATGTAGGTTTTGGTGCTTCCTCCTCCAGTCAGGGTAGCAACCTGCACTTTGGGTAACTCTTGGAGGGGCGTTCGAGTTTATATTCCTCGGACGCCAGGACTTCTGTCCATCTGTCAGCTAGCAAATCTTGATCAGCTTGAAGCTGCTGCTACTTTTTCTTGAGGCTATTTGCCGTGGCTATAAGCCGGCGCTTGAAGTGCTCTTGTTCGATGGGATCCTCTGGCATGACGAATTCATCATCGTCGAGGCTTACCTCGTCTTCGGGGGGAGGCATGTAATTATCATCCTCCACCTCTCCGTCTGCCGCTCTCTCAGGCGGGCTGGCTTCTTCATCCTCCTGCTCTAAATCTTGCTGGAGGGGATTGTTGTTGTCTTCAACACTGTCCGGAGTGCTATTATCTCTGGTGCCAGTATCACCACTTTTGCCTTGGCGGGACTTAGAGCGGCGCCGCTGACGCCGGCGCTTGGGTTGCTTTTTGGAGGGGTCATCCTCCATTGTCTCGTCGCCATTGCCTTCTTTGGGTGTATCCACCATGTATATATCGTATGATGAGGTGGCTGTCCAGTGCCTTGTGGGCAGTGGTTCCTCTTCGTCTCCCGCATCATCGTCCATATCGTCGATGTCTTCGGAGTCGAAGTCGAGCATGTCAGTTAAGTCGTCGACAGTGGCTACTAGGTGGGTGGTGGGTGGGCGTCGAATTTCTTCGTCATCCGCATCCCAATCCTGCAGGACATAGTTCGGCCAGGACTCTCCTGACAAGGAGAGAGACCTTAATGAGTTTAGTATGTCGCCAAAGGGCGAGTGCTGAAAAATATCCGCGGAGGTAAACTCCATGATCGGCGCCCAATCGGATTCGACAGGAACGGGTGCAGGCAGTTCGGAGTCCGTGGCCGAAGAAGGATCCGGCAGTTCAGTAAGTTCAGTAACACGGCTCTCGTGAAGGGTAAGGTCAATATTCGGCTCGATCGCCGCAGAGGATACGGCCTCCGTGGCGGGGTCTATCCACCCGTCCACGGATGGCGCAACTGGCTCCGAATTGAGGGTCGGAGCGGCTGCCGGTGCGATCTCCTGAACACTGTCCGATGGTAGCACTACAAGAATTCTATTAATCCATGACAGTCCTTGTCCGTCACGGACCTGTGCAAAACTGTCATCGAAGAGAAGCCATGATGGACATGAAATCTGTCATGTATATTGCGTCATAATTAGACCACCGTGCATTCTATGATGGATTTTTTACCGTCATGCATCACTTAACTGATGGACTGATAACGGTGTTAACGTTCATGCCATGTAATCATCTGACATGGCCACCAACATGGATCTGATGTGGCAGCCCATGCAATCATCGGCCCAACTTGAATTTTGGCCCATGAATTTCAGTTCCAGCCCATGTGATAATCGGCCCAATTAAGATGTTGGCATTTAGATGTGGCCCAAGTTCTAAATGGCCCAATTATAGTTTTGCCCAAGTTTTGAACGGCCCAATTACAGCTTTGTACACTTTTTTAGTTCGAGCGTCTTTAGCCTGTAATTATTGGATTCTCAAAAAAAACCAGTAATTATTGTAGACGAAATGCCCAAAATTCAGTCTGTTTACATTTCTAGCAGATAAAATGCATTTTTAAAAGGATTTCCTCTCATATTATAGTACATAGAGAAACTAGCCTAAAAATTACAGAAAAAATACACAACTAATAAGAAAAAATAATTAGAAAGTCACTAAGCCATCCGTACACAACGAGCCGGATATCCTCCCCACTGAATCACCCCATGGTGGACGGCACGACTCCTGTATCCTTGATGGCGCTCTAGAGAGAGATGTACCAACTGCCATGACGACCTCAACCATGCACGGTGAAGTACCACAGACCAGCAACATCTTGCTCGGCACATCGTAGCATCCACCATCGCACGCTCTCCTGCGACGAGTCGGCGCAGTTCCCGAAAGGCAGATTAACGCATATCCTCGGGGACATGTCGCCATACACCGGATCGTGGAGGTCCCACGGAGAGAGGTACAGACCCAGCCCGATCCCCTCCGCGCGCGCGGCGGACGAGAGCTCGCCGATGACGTCCCCCGCCCCGTCACGTCACGGCGAGGCGGCCACCGAGTAGTCCGTCAGCGCCGACGGCCAGAGGCAGAACCAGCCGTGGTGCTTTGTCGTGAGCACCACGCGGTCGAACCCTCCCTCTGCCGCGACGCGCGCCCAATGGCCGACTTTGAGCTCGGAGGGCGCGAACACGGCGGGGTCGGCAGGGTGGGCGTAGCTCTCCGGTGATAGGTCGGCGCAGCCCACGACCGCCGGTGGCCCAGTGCGTCGGGGACAACCTAGACGTCGAGGTGGCCGTACTTCCCCGCTGCGGCCTTCGAGCGCCTAGAGAATCGGGGGAGATCGGTGGAGTTGGGGCTGGCGGCGGAGATCTGGAGAATCGGGGTGGGGTGGGCGAAAGAAAAGGGAGAGAGAGAGAGATAAGATAAGATGTTAGCGCCGTTCGATCTAGTTGAATCGGACGGTGAGTTTTGGCGATCCGCGAGAACGTTTGCTCGACCAATCAAAAAGCTAGATTTCCTTTCTGCAGGATACATAGCTCCTAGTTTGTGAACCCTAGTGGGCTTTTCTGGGCTTCAGCCCAGTCGAGAGGCCATCTCATAATGAATAATTTTTTTGTATTTTTATTCAAATAACTAATTACGACACCCTTATAAAGTAACATGTAGAAGCACTTGTCTCATATGCTACAAGAAATTTTTACAGGTAATGCACTATATTTTTGTAGGAGCTCCAATAATTTTCACACGGATCTAATATATTTTATAGTTTACATGAATTTTCACAAGCTTGTGGAAATGATTTCAATTTTAACTACATGTATCTCCAATAAGGTACAACTTTTTCATGAAAGAACTACATATTAAGACAAATATGTTTTTATAACGTTTCCTGAAAATATATGAGAAAGTCAAATTTTTTATATGGAGTTTGTATTTCTTTTTCGAAATACCTCATAAAGGTACCTTTTGTAGAATCTTCCCAAAACAATCTGAAAATGCCCAAAAAAAATCTACATAAAACATATAAACAATAGTACCAACTGTGAAAGCTACTCTCTCTGTTAGTGGTCTAAACGCTTTATATTTTTTTAAGAGGGAGTACATCACAGGTCTGGATCACCTGTTCCGTATGAAACAGGGATCGAAACCGCCTATTGTATGTTGCAGCAACCCTCTTTTATTCTGGTCTTTTCTGTGGTGTGTTCTGTTGGACATTTCGGTATATGCTGACGTGGCCTCCTTCGCCCTTTAATACTCCCTCTGTCTCAATATGTAAGATTATTTTTGACACTATGACACCGTCAAATAATCTTACATTTTGGGGTAGAGGGAGTACTACATTGCATGGTACATGTCAATAGGCATTTTTGGAGTCATGATTATGATTTAGACATTACAAGGTCCATGATCCAGATTTTGAGTTATAGTCAGACACTACTTTTTGATGTATAATATAGATAAAAGCCTTAATGTACTGTACTCAAGACGCTCGTTGGGTTGTAGTTTCTGTGGCCCATTTTCCACATGTTAGTTTTTCAAGATATTTTGAAAAACATATGTAAGTAATAAAAATAATGCTCAAATATTCGGGTGTTATAAACATTATACATACAAACCACTATTAGTAAACAAAAAAGAAATTCAATATATACTAGTAGATTATATTAAAGAAATGTGCACATGTTACTCATTTGCACATTACTTTGAATAGAAGAGCACTTTTTCCTTTATAATGGCGAGAAAATCTACTAATGTTTTAGAAATTGCAAACCAACTCCAAAATTGACCAAATTTGAGCATGGGAGTTTCAATCTTGTGTATTAAATATAGATAGAAAATGAAGGATAAATGATGTGAAAAAAATAGAATTCTGGGTTGTAGGCGGTGGTTTTCGTTCGAAATCCTAATACTTCGCTAGAGATTGTTCAGTTTGTACACAAAGTGCAACTAGTTTTTCCCGTAATACAAACATTTTTCGTATGGAACATATTACATTACCTTCAATAGTTTTTTAACGGTAATTAAAACTTTCTTTTGGAGCCATATTATGCGTCCATGAACCTGGCATAATTCAAGAATGTTTCAAGAAAGTTGGACTATAGATTGTTATTATTTTGTCTCATGCCTACAAAAAGTTGAAAAGATCAATGGTTTGTCAGGGATAATTTAAACTTCTATTTGCAACTTATCAAGAAAAAATGATAATAATATCTAAAGGTGATAAAACAACTCATGTAATTTTTCATGGAATACAATTACGGGTGCATAATCTTAGCATAAAAATTGAGAAGATTTGATGAAAGTTGGAATACATGCTGTTCACAAATGGATACATGAGTGAGGATATTTCATATAACTCAAGGAAAACTTTCATGTTTGTACACACTGAAAACATTTAGTATAGGTCTAGCATATTTAAATAATCATTTTTTAAAATACAAGTTGTCAAGTTTGAAGGTGCTAACCGCTTAAAATTCATTTCTCCGGTTCGAGTTCCATTCATGTGCTGTTCTTTTTTAATTAAAACATGTGGTATACCCCCATAGAATTGTCAAAATATTAGTAAAAATGATAATAATACCAAAATATGGTAGACAATTCTTATAAATTGGCATGGAACAATGTTATTAATTCATAAGATGGGCAAAATAAATATAGGAAATTTCACGAATGTTTTCTATACATTGGCGTTAAGTCATATTGTCATAACTACTGTTGTCTTTTCGCAAAAGAAAAAAACATATTGTTGCCTACGCGTGAAAAGTACTATAAAAAACTAAAAAAACTTGGCTCGTTATATGTAAGAACTTGGTTCATTGGAATGGAGATGTTAGGGCTACGTGGTTCAAATCCCCGTTCAATCACCTTTTTCATACTAAAAAACTTGACTCGTTATTTTCCTAAAAAGGCAACGCCGGGACACGCATTCGCAACATTCTGCTTTCCTAAAGAAGACACCAGAAGGCCGTCCATGACGATTTGAACAACTTCAAAAAAACCTTTATACTTGTACATTTTTCGTATGCACACATAATATTTTCTTATACACGTTGAACGTTTTTTAAATACATGATAAACATTATTCTTCAAAATACATGTTTGAACATTTTTGAAACACATGATGACCATTATTTTCAAAATACATGTTTGAACATATTTTTTGTCAAGATACATGGTTGAATTCTTTTTACAAAAATGTTAAACATTTTTAAAATACAAGTTGGGCATTTGTTTTGATCATAGAAACATTCTTTCAAACAAATATGATTATTCAAAGCCACATGTATCTGATTCGTTCCACAACCTTATAAGTGTGGCGGTATGTGAGTGTGGATTTCTAGAGGCCGAGCTCCAGTGAGCTCGTTATTTTGAAAATATCAAAAAGCATACTTAATAGTTAAAAAATAGAATAAAAATCCATGGAAACATATATGTATTCCTTAGGAACGTGTTGAGTTTCGTCAAAAAATCTTGTGATTTGTATGTTGTACAAAAAAGGCAAACTTCCGGCCCAATAACAAAAATAAAAGCCCATTTAAAGTGTGTATTTGTGTTTTTCCTGTACGCCACATGTAAAAGTGTAATGCTATGAAATTTTGCATATATGCAGTATACATGAGCACATGTTTTCACAAATAAATTTGGAATTTTTCGCACTCCCAAATTTATTTTTGAAAATGAGCTCAGTGGAGCTCGGCCTTCGTTAGCATTTTTGCGGCGTTTGTATACTTTACTAATGAAAAATCCTATTCATATCAGGACAATATAGTTGCCCTGGGGCGGAGCTAACCGCTTAAAATTCATGTCTCGGGTTCGAGTTCCATTCATGTGTGGTTCTTTTTTTTATTAAAAGCCACGGCGGACCCCTATAGAACTGTTACATGTATTCTGTTTTCTTGGAGTTTCAATAATTTTATAGATGATTTAACATTTTCTATATATCAACGTCAAGTAGCACAGTATATAAGTATTGGTGTCTCTTCGCAAAAAAAACATATTGTTGAACTGAAAAACTTTGCTCGTTTTATGTAAAAATTGGGCTTGTCTTTTTACGAATGTTTATTTTACATCAACGTTAAGTAAGTACAGTACGGGTTAGTGCTACAATGTTTTTTTAATGCTACGTGGTCTGATTCCCCGTTCAATCTCTTTTCTTTAACTAAAAAACTTGTTTCATGTTATGTACGAACTTAGTAAGGAGATAGAAATTGCGCAAAAAAAGTAAGGAGATAGAAACGTAGACATTCCTCGGCGGTGGAGGACTTCTTTTTTTTTTGAGGGACTCGACGGTGGAGGACTAGTAGATATATATAAGAGTGAGGTCCCTAGTAAGATCCCCACGAGCCACTTCTCAGTTTTTACAAATACATAAACCAATACAGTTTTGTTTGGGTAAAAAAAGACTTACAGTGGCCCAACGTTGGGACGACGCACTAATAGCAGACCATGTTTTATCCTAAAACAAGACATCGGGACGGTGCAAGAGCATCATTCATTCCGTTTTCCTAATCTAAAAGAACCACCAGAAGGCCGCCCGTGACGATTCGAACAACTAAAAAAATAAAGCCGCAAATGTGTGAGTCTGACACACATGACACATCAGCATGAGGCATCCATGACGGTCTGCCTGGTGTATAGTTGGTCGATCCCTGACGGTATCTGTGACGGTCGTCCGGCTTGTTCTCATCTAACTAATACGTGACGGATTTCATGACAGACAAGAGAAATCCGTCATCGATCATGACGGTTCCTAGGAACGTCATCGGAAATCCGTCATGGAATAACAGTTTTCTTGTAGTGTAGAGCTAAATCGTACTCATCGTGACCGCGTGGCGCACAAGGCAGGGGCTCAAATCCGTCGAAGATCAAGTCTCCGCGGATATCGGCCGTGTAGTTTAAGGTTCCAAACCTGACCTGATGGCCAGGGGCATAACTTTCGATCTGCTCTAGATGGCCAAGCGAGTTGACCCGCAATGCGAAGCGCCAAACACAAATATCTGTCTAGGGAGAAAAGTCTCACCCTGGACTGCAACGCTATCGATGATCGTAGGAGCCATCAAGCCTAATGGCGACGACACAGAGGAACTCTCAATGAAAGCACCAATGTCGGTGTCAAAACCGGCGGATCTCGGGTAGGGGGTCCTGAACTGTGCATCTAAGGCGGATGGTAATAGGAGGCAGGGGCCACGATGTTTTACCCAGGTTCGGGCCCTCTTGATGGAGGTAAAACCCTACGTCCTGCTTGATTTATTCTTGATGATATGAGTATTACAAGAGTTGATCTACCACGAGATCGGAGAGGCTAAACCCTAGAAGCTAGCCTATGGTATGATTGTATGTTCTCCTACGGACTAAAACCCTCCGGTTTATATAGACACCAGAGGGGGCTAGGGTTACACAAGGTTGGTTACAAAGGAGGAGATATACATATCCGTATTGCCTAGCTTGCCTTCCACGCCAAGTAGAGTCCCATCCGGACACGAGACGAAGTCTTCAATCTTGTATCTTCATAGTCCAACAGTCCGGCCAAAGGACATAGTTTGGCTGTCTGGAGACCCCCTAATCCAGGACTCCCTCACGTATCAAGAACAAGTCTCGCATAAGTGTACGTGTAATGTGGGTCTGGGCCGCTTCATCCAACAATGCCACTGAATCAAGAATCAACTAGTGATGGCAAGCAATATGTATATACCCACGCCCAAAACTCTTTTGTGTTCTACTCGTGCATATAACATCTACGCATAAACCTGGCTCGAATGCCACTGTTGGGGAACACATTAATTTCAAAAAAATCCTACGCACATGCAAGATCATGGTGATGCACATCAACGAGAGGGGAGAGTATCGTCTACATACCCTCGTAGACCGTAAGAGGAAGCATTATGACAACGCGGTTGATGTAGTCGTACGTCTTCACGATCGACCGATCTAGCACCAAAGGTACGGCACCTCCGTGATCTGCACACGTTCGGCTTGGTGACATCCCGCGAACTCAAGATCCAGTAGAGCTTCGAGGGAGAGCTTCGTCAGCACGACGGCGTGATGACGGTGATGATGTTGCTACCGGAATAGGGCTTCACCTAAGCACTGCTACGATATAACCGAGGTGGATTATGGTGGAGGGGGCACCGCACACGGCTAAAAGATCAATGATCAACTTGTGTGTCTATGGGGTGCCCCCTCCCCCATATATAAAGGAGTGGAGGAGGGGGAGGGGCCGGCCTCCTAGGCGCGCCCCAAGGGGAGTCCTACTCCCACCAGTAGTAGGATTCCCCCCTTGCCTTGTTGGTTTTAGGAGAGAAGGAAGGAGAGGGAAGAAGGAAGGAAAGGGGGGCCGACCCCCTCCCAATTCGGATTGGGCTTGGGGGGTGTCGGTGTCAAAACTGGCGGATCTCGGGTAGGGGGTCCCAAATTGTGCGTCTTGGATCGATGGTAACAGGAGATAGGGGACACGATGTTTACCCAGGTTCGGGCCCTCTCTATGGAGGTAATACCCTACTTCCTGCTTGATTGATCTCGATGAATATGAGTATTACAAGATTTGATCTCCCACGAGATCGTAATGGCTAAACCCTAGAAGTCTAGCATAAGAATATGGTAATGAGTATATGTGGTGTCCTTTCCGGACTATCGCCTTCGGTTTATATAGACACCGAGGGGATCTAGGGTTTATATGGAGTCGGTTACATAAAAAGGAATCTTCGGTCGCCAAGCTTGCATTCCACGCCAAGCAGAGTCCAATCCGGACACGAGTATGGTCTTCGATCTTCACAACCCATCAGTCTGGCCCATGGATATCAGGCCAGACGTCTGAGGACCCCTTAGTCTAGGACTCCCTCAATAGCCCGTGAACCTGGCTTCAATGAGGAGGAGTCCGGCGCGCAGATTTGTCTTCGGCATTGCAAGGCGGGTTCCCTCCTTCCGAACTCCAAAACAGTCTTCGGGCGAAGTAAGTATATCCGGACCTGTGTGTAGAGAGTATAATATCCCATGAGCTCAACTTGTTGATAATTGTTTATGACATCACATCATGCCTTCCTGGTTGCTATTTCCAACCGTCAGCTAGCGAGCCACCCCATGTCTCGGGGTACGGTTTTACTGGCACGTCTCATCAGGGCAGAGATCGTGTCCCTTTATTTACGGGATTTTCATTAATGCAGGAGTGGGTAACCCAACCATCCCCTAGGTACAACTCCTTGGTGATAGGTAAGTTTAGAGACCCTGGGAGAGACGCCCAATATCCGGGGCCTTTTTATAGAGAGCATGTCTCTTCTTCTTCCCTTGCGCTTGCTCCTTCCTCAACCCCAGCCACCCCAAGTTCCAACCCTCGGGTTCCAATCATCACCAGCCTTAGTCATATCCGGATCCAACTGTCAGGGCCGGTGGGTGGCTTCTTCTATCACAGAGGAGGACATTGCGGAGCTTCGCGTAGCGAGGTACCTGACCTCGGAAATCTTTCATCGGCTTCCGGCGCAAGGGCAGGTCATACCGACCCCCAGATCTGGCGAGAGGGTTGTGTTTGTGTCTCACTTCCTTCACGGGCTAGGGTCCGCGCTTAACCCCTTCGTCCGGGGGCTCATGTTCTACTATGGGCTAGATTTTCACGATTTGACCCCGGACTCTATTCTCCTCATCTCGACATTTATCGTCACGTGTGAGGCCTTACTCCGGACTCCTCCGCACTTCGGCTTGTGGCTCAAGACCTTTGATGTGAGGCCGCAGGTGGCAGAGGAGGAGCAGGCAGAGTGCGGCAGCGTCATAATAGGCAAACTGGCCGGCGCGGTTTGGCCCGAGGGATCTTTCGCCAAATATTCAGACCTGTGGCAGCAGGGGTGGTTTTATGTCAATGAGCCGCGGAGCTCCAAGTGGGCGGCTACACCTGCATTCCGGCCCGGCCCTCCAGTTCAGCTCGCTTCATGGATCAATAAGGGACTGGATTGGGGATCCATCAATGAAGTGCAGACTTTGCAAAGTCGCATCCGAAGCCTTATCGAGAAGGGCATCGATCTTGTGAACATCGTTCAAATAATGCTAGTCCGCCGGATCCTGCCATGTCAGCAGCGGCCTCTTCTATGTGGAAGTTTAACCCAGAAGGGCGGCGAACCCTACAGCACTTCTTCGGCACTACGCATGAAGGAATGTGGAAATTATATTTCGGGGAACGAGAGCAATGACCGGACACCACCGAAGACGTTGGCCTTGATTGCAATCATCCAGACACTTCGGCAAGTATTCGGTATCCGAGCACCTTCCATTCAGGTATCTCTTAACAAGACATTGAACAATCCTTCCCTGTACAGGACTGGATAAAGAAAGCGGTGCTGATCTGGTGTCCAGCGCCTCTTCCCGAAGGCCCTGCAACCGACCTGCTGACAAGGATGCTGGTTCCGACATCGTACCAGGTGGCCGCGTTCAGGGAAACGGAAGTTCTTTTGCCCAAGGGCGACAGTGCGGAGGGGGTCCTCCAAGGCAAGAAGAGGGCCGCCTCTGAAGATCAGGAGGGGAAAACTTCCAAGAGAGGAAAAACGCTCTCGTCGAGCGGCTTGGGCCGGGCGAGCAAGGTTGTGCTACCTCTTGAGCACTGCGTTGGATTTCCTTGAAGAGGAAATGATGATGCAGCAAAGTAGCGTAAGTATTTCCCTCAGTTTTTTAGAACCAAGGTATCAATCCAGTAGGAGATTACGTGTGAGTCCCTTGTACCTACAAAAAACAAATAACTCCTCGCAACCAACGCGATAAGGGGTTGTCAATCCCTTCACGGTCACTTACGAGAGTGAGATCTGATAGACATGATAGAATAATATTTTTGGTATTTTTGAGATAAAGATGCAAAGTAAAATAAAAGCAAAGGAAATAACTAAGTATTGGAAGATTAATATGATGAAGATAGACCCGGGGGCCATAGGTTTTACTAGTGGATTCTCTCAAGAGCATAAGTATTTTACGGTGGGTGAACGAATTACTGTTGAGCAATTGACAGAATTGAGCATAGTTATGAGAATATCTAGGTATGATCATGTATATAGGCATCATGTCCGAGACAAGTAGACCGACTCCTGCCTGCATCTACTACTATTACTCCACTCATTGACCGCTATCCAACATGCATCTAGAGTATTAAGTTCATGAAAACAGAGTAACGCCTTAAGCAAGATGACATGATGTAGAGGGATAAATTCATGCAATATGATAAAAAAACATCTTGTTATCCTCGATGGCAACAATACAATACGTGCCTTGTTGCCTCTACTGTCACTGGGAAAGGACACCGCAAGATTGAACCCAAAGCTAAACACTTATCCCATTGCAAGAAAGATCAATCTAGTAGGCCAAACCAAACTGATAATTCGAAGAGACTTGCAAAGATAACCAATCATACATAAAAGAATTCAGAGAAGATTCAAATATCGTTCATAGATAATCTTGATCATAAACCCACAATTCATCGATCTCAACAAACACACCGCAAAAAGAAGATTACATCGAATAGATCTCCACAAGAGAGAGGGAGAACATTGTATTGAGATCCAAAAAGAGAGAAGAAGTCATCTAGCTAATAACTATGGACCCGAAGGTCTGAGGTAAACTACTCAAACTTCATCGGAGAGGCTATGGTGTTGATGTAGAAGCCCTCCGTGATGGATGCCCCCTCCGGCGAAGCTCCGGAATAGGCCCCAAGATGGGATCTCGTGTATACAGAAGGTTGCGGTGGTGGAATTAGGTTTTTGGCTCCGTTTCTGATCGTTTGGGTGTACGTAGGTATATATAGGGGGAAGGAGTACATCGGTGGAGCAGCAGGGGGCCCACGAGGGTGGAGGGCGCGCCCCCTACCTCGTGGCTTCCTCCTTTATTTCTTGACGTAGGGTCCAAGTCTCCTGGATCATGTTCGTTCCGAAAATCACGTCCCCGAAGGTTTCATTCCGTTTGGACTCCATTTGATATTCCTTTTCTATGAAACTCTGAAATAGGCAAAAAAAACAACAATTCTGGGTTGGGCCTCCGGTTAATAGGTTAGTCCCAATAATAATATAAAAGTGGATAATAAAGCCTAATAATGTCCAAAACAGTAGATAATATAGCATGGAGCAATCAAAAATTATAGATACGTTGGAGACGTATCAAGCATCCCCAAGCTTAATTCATGCTCGTCCTCGAGTAGGTAAATGATAAAAAGGATAATTTTGATGCGAAGTGCTACTTGGCATAATTTTAATATAATTCTTCTTAATTGTGGTATGAATATTCAGATCCGAAAGATTCAAGATAAAAGTCCATATTGACATAAAAATAATAATAATTCAAGCATACTAACTAAGCAATTATGTCTTCTCAAAATAACATGGCCAAAGAAAGTTCATGCCTAAAAAATCATATAGTTTAGTCATGCTCCATTTTCGTCACACAAGAATTCTCTCATCATGCACAACTCTGATGACAAGCCAATCAATTGTTTCATACTTTAGTAATCTCAAACCTATAAACTTTCACGCAATATATGAGCGCAAGCCATGGACATGGCACTATGGGTGGAATAGAATATGATGATGGGGGTTATGTGGAGAAGACAAAAAAGGAGAAAGTCTCACATCAACAAGGCTAATCAATGGGCTATGGAGATGCCCATCGATTGATGTTAATGCAAGGAGTAGGGATTGTCATGCAACGGATGCACTAGAGATATAAATGTATGAAAGCTCAACAAAAGAAACTAAGTGGGTGTGCATCCAACTTGCTTGCTCACGAAGACCTAGGGCACTTGAGGAGGCCCATTGTTGGAATATACAAGCCAAGTTCTATAATGAAAAATTCCCACTAGTATATGAAAGTGACAAAACAAAAGACTCTCTATCATGAAGATTATGGTGCTACTTTGAAGCACAAGTGTGGCAAAGGATAGTAGCATTGTCCCTTCTCTCTTTTTCTCTCTTTTTTTGGGACTTATTTTCCCTTTTTTATGGCCTTTCTCTCCCCCCTTTTTTTAATTCCTCACTTGGGACAATGCTCTAGAAAATGATGATCATCACACTTCTATTTATTTACAACTCAATGATTACAACTCGATGCTAGAACAAAAGATGACTCTATATGAATGCCTCCGGCGGTGTACCGGGATATGCAATGAACCAAGAGTGACATGTATGAAAGAATTATGAACGGTGGCTTTGCCACAAATACTATGTCAACTACATGATCATGCTAAGCAATATGACAATGATGAATGTGTCATGATAAACGGAATGGTGGAAAGTTGCATGGCAATATATCTTGGAATGGCTATGGAAATGCCATAATAGGTAGGTATGGTGGCTGTTTTGAGGAAGATATAAGGAGGTTTATGTGTGAAAGATCGTATCATATCATGGGGTTTGGATGCACCGGCGAAGTTTGCACCAACTCTCATTGTGAGAAAGGGCAATGCACGGTACCGAAGAGGCTAGCAATGATGGAAGGGTGAAAGTGCGTATAATCCATGGACTCAACATTAGTCATAAAGAACTCACATACTTATTGCAAAAATCTACAAGTCATCAAAAACCAAGCACTACACGCATGCTCCTGGGGGGATAGATTGGTAGGAAAAGACCATCGCTTGTCCCCGACCTCCACTCATAAGGAGGACAATCAAAGAACAACTCATGTTTCAAATTTGTTACATAACGTTTACCATACGTGCATGCTACGGGACTTGCAAACTTCAACACAAGCATTTCTCAAATTCACAACTACTCAACTAGCACGACTTTGATATTATTACCTCCATATCTCAAAACAATCATCAAGCATCAAACTTCTCTTAGAATTCAAAACACTCATAAGAAAGAATTTACTAATCTTGAACACCTAGCATATTAGAATTATTTAAGCAAATTACCATGCTATTTAATACTCTCAAAATAATCTAAGTGAGGCATGAGAGATCAATAGTTTCTATAAAACAAATCCACCATCGTGCTCTAAAAGATATAAGTGAAGTACTAGAGCAAAACTATATTACTCAAAAAGATATAAGTGAAGCACATAGAGTATTCTAACAAATTCCAAATCATGTATGGCTCTCTCAAAAGGTGTGTACAGCAAGTATGATTGTGGTAAACTAAAAAGCAAAGACTCAAATAATACAAGACGCTCCAAGCAAAACACATATCATGTGGTGAATAAAAATATAGCTCCAAGTAAAGTTACTGATAGAAGTAGACGAAAAGAGGGGATGCCTTCCGGGGCATCCCCAAGCTTTGGCTTTTAGGTGTCCTTAGATTATCTTTGGGGTGCCATGGGCATCCCCAAGCTTAGTCTCTTGCCACTCCTTGTTCCATAATCCATCAAATCTTTACCCAAAACTAGAAAACTTCACAACACAAAACTTAAATTAGAAAATCTCGTGAGCTCCGTTAGCGAAAGAAAACAAAAGACCACTTCAAGGTACTGTAATGAAATCATTATTTATTTATATTGGTGTTAAACCTACTGTATTCCAACATCTCTATGGTTTATAAACTATTTTACTAGCCATAGATTCATCAAAATAAGCAAACAACACACGAAAAACAGAATCTGTCAAAAACAGAACAGTCTGTAGTAATCTGTAACTAGAGCAAGATCTGGAACCCCAAAAATTCTAAAATAAATTTCTGGACGTGAGAAATTTATCTATTAATCATCTTAAAAAATAATTAACTAAATAGAATTTTCCAAATAAAAATGGCAGCAGTTCTCGTGAGCACTAAAGTTTCTGTTTTTTACAGCAAGATATCAAGACTTGCCCCAAGTCTTCCCAACGGTTCTACTTGGCACAAACACTAATTAAACACAAAAAACACAACCAAAACAGAGGAAAAATAGATTATTTATTACTAAACAGGAGCAAAAAGCAAGGAATAAAAATAAAATTGGGTTGCCTCCCAACAAGCGCTATCGTTTAACGCCCCTAGCTAGGCATAAAAAGCCAGGATAGATCTAGGTATTGCCATAATAGTAAGATAGATCATTAAAACTCTTTTCATATTCTCTACGTTCGGCAGCAAGTTTTATTTGAGGCAAGCAAAAGTAATCAAAAGGTCTAAATTTAATGGGACAAAAGTCCCCAAGATCAACCTTGGGAGGTATAGGTTCCTCCGTTGGCCCTTTGTATTGCACAACCAATTCATCATTATAAGTATTCTTTTGACAGAACTTTGTGAGCCTAAACTCAAGAGAATATCCTAGTTCATTATTTCGAATGGCCAAATCATCATTAAGTTCAGAAATTCTATCAACTAAAACATTGGTAGGAACCCTTTTTCTAAGATTTTCATAGAAAGCAACATAGTCTAGGGATTGAAAACGCATTATTTCTTCTTGATCAAAAAGGATAGCCTCTATGGGAGGATGGCAAGCGTCCACCCTATAATGCACAAAGATTTCTTTGGCCTCTTTTATTATGAATCTGAACTCATGAGCCAAGAAGATCGTAGCGGCACGCTTAACAGAAGAATGCTCAATATTAGAAAATTCTAGGAAAATCCTTTGTATGCAAGGGTGCATGTGCATGAATTATCTTTCAAGTTCAACTACAAGCATGGCAATAGCGTCCGCAAGACTACTAGTTCTATGAAGGATAGAACTACCCATAGAAGGCAAAGCACCGGCACAAGTAAAGAAATCTTGGGTAACTCCTTTTCCAATAATATTACCACTACCAATACGGAATTTTTTTGTATGTAAGATAGGGGGTTCTTCAGCAGGAGCGTCAGAATTTTTAATGATATTATTATTGTCCATATCAACAATAATTTCCCCAATTTCAGACATGATGGCAGAAAGTGCAAAAGGAAAAAAGAGGCAAATAGAGAAAGAGAGGGAGGATAGAGAGAGAGGGCGAATAAAATGGCAAGGGTGAAGTGGGGGAGAGGAAAACGAGAGGCAAATGGCAAATAATATAATGCGGGAGATAAGGGTTGTGATGGGTACTTGGTATGTTGACTTTTGCGTAGACTACCTGGCAACGGCGCCAGAAATCTTCTTGCTACCTCTTGAGCACTGCGTTGGATTTCCTTGAAGAGGAAATGATGATGCAGCAAAGTAGCATAAGTATTTCCCTCAGTTTTTGAGAACCAAGGTATCAATCCAATAGGAGGCAACGCGCGAGTCCCTCGTACCTGCACAAAACAAATAACTCCTCGCAACCAACGCGATAAGTGGTTGTCAATCCCTTCACGGTCAATTACGAGAGCGAGATCTGATAGATATGACAGAATAGTATTTTTGGTATTTTTGTGATAAAGATGCAAAGTAAAATAAAAGCAACGGAAATAACTAAGTATTGGAAGATTAATATGATGAAGATAGAACCGGGGGCCATAGGTTTCACTAGTGGCTTCTCTCAGGAGCATAAGTATTTTACGGTGGGTGAACGAATTACTGTTGAGCAATTGACAGAATTGAGCATAGTTATGAGAATATCTAGGTATGATCATGTATATAGGCATCACGTCCGAGACAAGTAGACCGACTCCTGCCTGCATCTACTACTATTACTCCACTCATCGACCGCTATCCAGCATGCATCTAGAGTATTAAGTTCATGAAAATAGAGTAACGCCTTAAGAAAGACGACATGATGTAGAGGGATAAATTCACGCAATATGATTTAAAAAAATCCATCTTGTTATCCTCGATGGAAACAATACAATACGTGCCTTGTTGCCCCTACTGTCACTGGGAAAGGACACTACAAGATTGAACCCAAAGCTAAACACTTCTCCCATTGCAAGAAAGATCAATCTAGTAGGCCAAACCAAATTGATAATTCGAAGAGACTCGCAAAGATAACCAATCATACATAAAATAATTCAGAGAAGATTCAAATATTGTTCATAGATAATCTTGATCATAAACCCACAATTCATCGGCCTCAACAAACACACCGCAAAAAGAAGATTACATCGAATAGATCTCCACAAGAGAGGGGGAGAACATTATATTGATATCCAAAAAGAGAGAAGAAGCCATCTAGCTAGTAACTATGGACCCGAAGGTCTGAGGTAAACTACTCACACTTCATCGGAGAGGCTATGGTGTTCATGTTGAAGCCCTTCGTGATGGATGCCCCCTTCGGCTGAGCTCCGGAACAGGCCCCAAGATGGGATCTCATGGATACAGAAGGTTGCGGCGGTGGAATTAGGTTTTTGGCTCCGTTTCTGATTGTTTGGGGGTACGTAGGTATATATAGGAGGAAGGAGTACGTCGGTGGAGCAACAGGGGGCCCACGAGGGTGGAGGGCGCGCTTGGGGGGAGGGGGGTAGGAGCGCCCCCCTACCTCGTGGCTTCCTCCTTTATTTCTTGACGTAGGGTCCAAGTCTCCTGGATCATGTTCGTTCCGAAAATCACGTTCCCGAAGGTTTCATTCCGTTTGGACTCCGTTTGATATTCCTTTTCTGTGAAACTCTGAAATAGGTAGAAAACAACAATTCTGGGTTGGGCCTCCGGTTAATAGGGTAGTCCCAAAAATAATATAAAAGTGGATAATAAAGCCCAATAATGTCCAAAACAGTAGATAATATAGCATGGAGCAATCAAAAATTATAGATACATTGGAGACGTATCAGGTTGCCGTAGAGTTTGATGACGAGGACGAGCCTCGAGGCAGACCATAAGCGAGGCTGGGGTACTTTGAACACACCTCATTCTTTTCCTATTAGTGAAGTAATCATCCGATATATGTTCATACACGTAGGTTAACGCCTGGTGTTTCTCAATCGTTCTCCTCCTCGAGAGATCTTCTTCCGGAGATGATGGAGAGTAATACGCTTTCTCCGGCCCCATCGCCCGATAGGGGGGATGATACCGAGGTATCGTCTCGAAGGGCTCCTCCCAAACACCAACTGGTACAAGAAACAGAGAAGGCGTTACCTGAAGGCGGCGCCTCTGTTACTCGGGGTTCCAGGATCAAGACTGGAGTCCCTTAACCGTCCGGTTTATAGCCGGAGACGATTCTGGAGGTAAGTAAGCGGAATCCTTCACGGGAAGGTCATACTTCGGCGGCGGTTTCCGAAGACCCGAGGGTGCCGGAGCCGCTGACGGACTTGCTATGATGAGCATCCCTTTCAGAAGAGCATCGTACTTTGATGGCTATGGTGGTTAAAAGGATTCTATCCGCGAAGAGTGGATTGAACGAGGCTTTTACGAGCCTTCTACGAGGTTTTGAGGTTTGTGATGTAGTCTTGTCAATTGAATTTTATTGACAGAATGCACCTGTTGTATATGTAGTAGCCCCTGAGACTCGGATTGGCTTCCGAAGAAGCGGTCAGAGGATCAAAGAGATATGCTCAGGTATTAACCTTGGTTTAATTTGAAATACAGGCTGCTGCCCCTCCTGTGGCTGCCCAGAGTACGGAAGTGGCCGAACTATAGCAAAAGTTGGATATTGCGGAGGATGACATTGCATTGATCAACATGGCATCTTGACGACTCGCAAGGTATGTATTTTCGAGCATTCTTTACACCAGTGTGCTTGACGCGGGAAAGTGATGTATATTAAATGTGCATACCATGCAGATGGTGCTGCCGCGTGGAGGCTCTTCGGGTGGAGCTAGTCCGGGCCAAGGAGCGGGCCCGGCTTAGTGATGCTGCTGCTAAAGAGGCATCGGTTGAACTGAAGGCCGAACAAGTTGCACGACGCCAGGGCGAGGAGAAGGTATCCACGATGACACTCGCTTTGGAGAACGCTGCTGGCCGCTGCGAATTTCTTGAAAATGAGAATAAAGCCTTAGCGGCCGAACTAGACAAGGCCCGACAAGAGGCGAAAGAAGCGCGATCAGAGTCTAGAGCACTTTGTGAGGAAGTTCGGCAGGCGAAAGAGATAGTGGCTGGAAAGCCTTTTCTGCTGCAGACTAAGTTCGGTGACCCGGACTATGCTCAGCTGAACCAAGTGTGGAGTTCTCCGGATGAGTATTTGGACTTGCCGAAGAGTTCTTCTGATGCAGCACAGTATTACCAAGCGTGAGCTGGATATGCAACGGAGAAACTTTTTTGGTCACAGTTCGGTGCGTCGTGCCCGCTGCTGCTTAATGAGCAGATGTCCCAGTGGGCCGAACTTCATAGGGTATCTGGTGCTACCATGAAGGATGTTATAATCCGGCTGTGGCCAACCGACCCTGCACCGAGTAGTTATTTCAGTTTGGTGCAGAAGCTTGTCGACGTGGTGCCGCGAATAGATGCTGTGAAGCGGTCGGCGTGCATTGAAGGTGCACGGGATGGCCCTTGCCCGAGTCAAGACATTTTGGGGAAAGATGAAGGCCGTTGACATCGCTACGAAGGGTCCGCCTGGGGGCAGGGACCGTTCGGAACCAGAGAGTTACTTTGAAGACGTCCTGGAGGCTGCCCGCTTGATAGAGGGTCAATGTTCGAAAAACATAATGTTCGAGTGAGGTGTATGATGATTGTAAAAGACAACTTTATAGTTAATCTATTTGTGTTTTGCTCGAAAGCTTGAATTCCTCCTGTGCGGTTGTTTTAATATAATTTGAAAGTTTTCCAGTCGTCGGCTTCAGCCCCCTCGTAGGAAGTACGGGGGTGTTGGGAAAAGCATTTAATCACTCTTTATCCAACGTCTTGGTTCATGAAGGAGGTGATAATGAGGCGAACCAGGCAATCGGACTATAAGGCGTTAACACTTTCACTTAACCATAGGAGTTTTACGGAGGGGCTACGACATAGCCCCTGGTGTGTATGCTGCGTGTGGTGCCCTGCATATCTGATCTGAAAAAAATCCTTCATGTTACACAGAGAATCACTAAGGATTCCAACAAGTAGTCAAGTGGTTGACCAGCTCTCTGATACGTCTCCGTCGTATCTATAATTTTTTATTGTTCCATGCCAATATTCTACAACTTTCATATACTTTTGGCAACTTTTTATATTATTTTTGGGACTAACATATTGATCCAGTGCCCAGTGTCAATTCCTGTTTGTTGCATGTTTTTTTGTTTCGCAGAATATCCATATCAAATGGAGTCCAAACGGGATAAAAACTGATAGAGATTTTTTTGGAATATATGTGATTTTTGGGAAGAAAAATCAACGCGAGAGGGTGCATGAGGGGGCCACGAGGCAGGGGGCGCGCCCTAGGCCCTCGTAGCGACCCCGTAAGGCAGTTGATGCCCTTCTTTCGCCGCCAGAAAGCTAATATTCGGATAGAGATCATGTTAAAATTTCATCCCAATCGGAGTTACAGATCTCCGGGAATATAAGAAATGGTGAAAGGGCAGAATCAGGGAACGCAGAAACAGAGAGAGACAAAGAAACAGATCCAATCTCGGAGGGGCCCTCGCTCCTCCCATGCCATGGAGACCAAGAACCAGAGGGGAAACTCTTCTCCCATCTAGGGAGGAGGTCAAGGAAGAATAAGAGGGGGGCTCTCTCCCCCTTGCTTCCGCTGGCGTCGGAGTGCCACCGGGGGCCATCATCATCACTGCAATCTTCACCAACAACTTCACCACCATCATCACCAACTCTTCCCCCTCTATGCAGGGGTGTAACCTCTCTCTTACCCGCTGTAATCTCTACTTAAACATGGTGCTCAACGCTATATATTATTTCCCAATGATGTATGCCTATCCTATGATGTTTGAGTATATCCATTTTGTCCTATGGGTTATTTGATGATCGTGATTGGTTTGAGTTGCATGTTTTATTATTGGTGTTGTCCTATGGTACTCTCCGTGTCGCGCAAGCGTGAGGGATCCCCGCTGTAGGGTTTGCAATATGTTCATGATTTTCTTATGGTGGGTGGCGTGAGTGACAGAAGCATATACCCGAGTAAGTAGGTTGTTTGCGTATGGGATAAAGAGGACTTGATACTTTAATGCTATGGTTGGGTTTTACCTTAATGATCTTTAGTAGTTGCAGGTGCTTGCTAGAGATCCAATCATAAGTGCATATGATCCAAGTAGATAAAGTATGTTATCTTATGCCTCTACCTCAAATAAAATTGCAGTAATGATTACCGGTCTAGTTATCGATTGTCTAGGGACAAATAACTTTCTCGTAACAAAAAGCTCTTTACTAAAACTAACTTAGTTGTGTCTTTACCTAAACAGCCCCTGCTTTTTATTTACTTAATCTTTATTATCTTGCAAACCTATCCAACAACACCTACAAAGTACTTCTAGTTTCATACTTGTTCTAGGTGAAGCGAACACCAAGCATGCGTAGAGTTGTATCGGTGGTCGATAGAACTTGAGGTTATATTTGTTCTGCCTTTAGCTCCTCGTTGGGTTCGACACTCTTACTTATTTGAAACTATTGCGATCCCCTGTACTTGTGGGTTATCAAGACCTTTTTCTGGCGCCGTTACCGGGGATCAATAGTGTGGGGTGAATATTATCGTGTGTGCTTGTTTGATTTATCACTAAGTAATTTTTATTTGCTATTCTTAGTTGTTTTCTATCTTTAGTTATGGGTAGGAAACGCAAAATACCAAAAAAATTAGTTGTACCTACTGAACCAATGGTTGAAGAACCATTTAAAATCTATCACACTCCTGAAGCTTATTACATGGATCATCTTCGATCCCTATGTGCTCGTGCTGAAACCCCAACTAGCTTAGTTGAGGGCAAATCCTTAGGTGAGCATGCTTGTTATGTGCGACGCCGTATATCTGAAAAGGGGAAACATTTACTGGATCAAATTCATAGTTTGCAATGCTATGCTTGGAATTTATGTGAAATATATGATATTACTTGTTGTTCTGAAGACCCTAAGAAACACCTTCCCTATCAATGTGAGTTTAGTTATAATGGAATCATATCTTCGTATGCTAAGGGTGTTTATAATTACTATGATGTTCAACAAATTGAAGAATTTGTTGCTTTTAAGGGTGCTTACGAAATTGCTTCTTTGATTGAAAAGTATGATGCTACTCTTTACAAATCTGAAAAATTTGCCATACTTAAATATTGCTATGATAATTATGCTTCTAATGCCTATGTTGAACCATATATTGAGGACTCCTCCGCTGTCCAAGAAGAGACTAATATTTTGCAGGAGTCTATGGAAGAAGAAATTGATGAAACTGTGAGCTCATTGGATGAAAAAGATGATGAGGAGAGCGAAGAACAAAAGGAGGAAGAGCGGATTAGCTACCCGTGCCCACCTTCTAATGAGAGTAACTCTTCAACTCATACGTTGTTTAATTTCCCTTCGTGCTTACCGAAGGATGATTGCTATGATGACTGTTATGATCCCGTTGATTCTCTTGAAATATCCCTTTTTGATGATGCTTGCTATGCTTGTGGCCAAGATGCAAATATAAATTATGCCTATGGAGATGAACTTGCTATAGTTCCTTATGTTAAACATGAAATTGTTGCTATTTCACCCACGCATGATAGTCCTATTATCTTTTTGAATTCTCCCGACTACACTATATCGGAGAAGTTTGCACTTATTAAGGATTATATTGATGGGTTGCATTTTACTACTACACATGATGATTTTGATAGATATAATATGCATGTGCTTGTTGCTCCCACTTGCAATTATTATGAGAGAGGAACTATATCTCCACCTCTCTATGTTTCCAACACGATAAAATTGCAAGAAACTGTTTATACTATGCATTGGCATTTACTATGTGTGCATGAATTGTTCTTTTATGACATGCTGATGCATAGGAAAAGAGTTAGACTTCGTTGTTGCATGATACTCCCTCCATTCCTTTATCTAAGGTGTATTATTTTCAGCACGTTAACCAAGGCACATAATTATGGACTATTTAGGATGAAATTACCCTTGTCTAATTCATAGATTAGCAGCAAGTAAATCATTTAGGATAGGAAAGGAAGAGATACATGGAATCGGGAGAGAGATAGTTTCCTATTCTTTCTCTACAAGGAGAGATACATGCAATCAGGGGAGAGATACTTTCCTTTTTCTGGAGGGCCAAGATCGGAATTACGAGGAATTAGAACAAATGCACCTTACATTGTGGAATTTTATCAAAAAACAAATACACCTTATATCGCGAAATCACTACTCTAAGTACTGTTGAAAACCAATTCATATTTTGTTTTGGCATTGTAGCTACTATAATATAACTTTTCCATGGCTTAATCCACTGATATAATTCGATAGTTTCATCAAAACAAGCAAATTATGCATCAAAAATAGAATCTGTCTAAAACAGAATAGTATGTAATAATATGAACATTCACCATACTTCTGATACTTCAAAAATTCTTCCAAAATTAGGAAAAATAAAAAATTTGTATAGAAATACAGAGCAAAAAGAATCAGAACCATTTGATGTACCAGTAAAAAAAATGTAAAATCACGCACTACAGCCAAAGTTTCTGTCCTGCACCGTACAAACCAACAAGCAATCTAAAACATCCTAAAGGCAAACCTTGGCACATTATTTTTATTTTTAAACCTTATAAAAGCACACAACAGAAATAAATGACTCTCTAAAACTTTCGGGTTGTCTCCCTGGCAGCGCTTTCTTTAAAGCCATTAAGCTAGGCATATAGTGCTCAAGTAATGGATCCACCCGGATCCCAAGGTATATCAAAGCCAATTTTAATTAATAATGATTTGTAATTTAGTAGTGATCACAAAGTAACATATACTCCCTCCGTTCCTTTATATAAGTTTTGTGTGGATGAAGTGTTCGATGATCGAGAAGGTCTCGATGTGAGAAGAAGTAAGAGAGGCAAGAGCTCAAGCTTGGGGATGCCCGAGGCACCCCAAGTAAATATTCAAGTAGACTCAAGCGTCTAAGCTTGGGGATGCCCCGGAAGGCATCCCATCTTTCTTCAACAAGTATCGGTATGTTTTCGGATTCGTTTCGTTCATGCAATATGTGCAATCTTGGAGCGTCTTTTGCATTTAGTTTTCACTTTCTATTTTACGCACCATGCTGGTATGAGATAGTCGTTGGTTGATTTATAGAATGCTCATTGCACTTCACTTATATCTTTTGAGTATGGCTTTATAGAATGCTTCATGTGCTTCACTTATATCTATTGAAGTTTGGATTGCCTGTTTCTCTTCACATAGAAAACCGCCATTTGTAGAATGCTCTTTTGCTTCACTTATATTTGTTAGAGTGTGGGCATATCTTTTGTAGAAAGAATTAAACTCTCTTGCTTCACTTATATCTATTTAGAGAGATGACAGGAATTGGTCATTCACATGGTTAGTCATAAAATCCTACATAAAACTTGTAGATCACTGAATATGATATGTTTGATTCCTTGCAATAGTTTCGCGATATAAAGATGGTGATATTAGAGTCATGCTAGTGGGTAGTTGTGGATTGTAGAAATACTTGTGTTGGACTTTGTGATTCCCATAGCATGCACGTATGGTGAACCGTTATGTGATGAAGTCAGAGCATGATTTATTTATTGATTGTCTTCCTTATGAGTGGCGGTCGGGGACGAGCGATGGTCTTTTCCTACCAATCTATCCCCCTAGGAGCATGCGCATAGTACTTTGTTTTGATAGCTAGTAGACTTTTGCAATAAGTATGTTAGTTCTTTATGACTAATGTTGAGTCCATGGATTATACGCACTCTCACCCTTCCATCATTACTAGCCTCTCTAGTATAGCGCAACTTTCGCCAGTACCATAAACCCACCATATACATTCCTCAAAACAGCCACCATACCTACCTATCATGGCATTTCCATAGCCATTCCGAGATATATTGCCATGCAACTTCCATCATCATTATATACATGACTTGAGCATTCATTGTCATATTGCTTTGCATTTTCGTAAGATAGCTAGCATGATGTTTTCTTGGCTTGTCCGCTTTTTGATGTCATTGCTATGCTAGATCATTGCACATCCCGATACACTGCCGGAGGCATTCATATAGAGTCATATCTTTGTTCTAGATATCGAGTTGTAATATTGAGTTGTAAGTAAATAAAACTGTGATGATCATCATTATTAGAGCATTGCCCCAGTGAGGAAAGGATGATGGAGACTATGATTCCCCCACAAGTCGGGATGAGACTCCAGACTTTAAAAATAAATAAAAGAGGCTAAAGAAGCCCAAAAAAGAGGCCAAAGAAGCCCACAAAAAACAAAAAAAAACAAAAAAATGAGAGAAAAAAAGAGAAGGGGCAATGTTACTATCCTTTTACCACACTTGTGCTTCAGAATAGCACCATGTTCTTCATATAGAGACACTCTTGAGTTATCACTTTCATATACTAGTGGGAATTTTCATTAGAGAACTTGGCTTGTATATTCCGATGATGGGCTTCCTCAAACGCCCGAGGTCTTCATGAGCAAGCAAGTTGGATGCACACCCACTTAGTTTTTAGTCTGAGCTTCATACACTTATAGCTCTTAGTGCATCTGTTGCATGGCAATCCCTACTCACTCACATTGATATCTATTGATGGGCATCTCCATAGCCCGTTGATACGCCTAGTTGATGTGAGACTATCTAATCCTTTTTGTCTTCTCCACAACCACCATTCTATTCCACCTATAGTGCTATGTCCATGGCTCACACTCATGTACTGCGTGAAAGTTGAAAAGGTTTAAGAACGTCAAAAGTATGAAACAATTTCTTGGCTTGTCATCGGGGTTGTGCATGATGTGAATATTTTGTGTGGTGAAGATGGAGCATAGCCAGACTATATGATTTTGTAGGGATAACTTTCTTTGGCCATGTTATTTTGAAAAGACACGATTGCTTTATTAGTAGGCTTGAAGTATTATTGTTTTTATGTCAAATGATAGACTATTGCTTTGAATCACTCGTGTCTTAATATTCATGCCATGATTAGATATGTGATCAAGATTATGCTAGGTAGCATTCCACATCAAAAATTATCTTTTTTATCATTTACCTACTCAAGGACGATAAGGAATTAAGCTTGGGGATGCATACGTCTCCGTCGTATCTATAATTTTTGATTGTTCCATGCCAATATTCTACAACTTTCATATACTTTTGGCAACTTTTTATACTATTTTTGGGATTAACATATTGATCCAGTGCCCAGTGTCAGTTCTTGTTTGTTGCATGTTTTTTTGTTTTGCAGAATATCCATATCAAACGGATCCAAACTGGATAAAAACTGACGGATATTTTTTTGGAATATATGTGATTTTTGGGAAGAAAAATCAACGCGAGACGATGCTCGAGGGGGCCATGAGGCAGGGGGCGCGCCCTGGGCCCTCGTGGCCACCCCATAAGGCGGTTGATGCCCTTATTTCGCCGCAAGAAAGCTAATATCCGGATAGAGATCGTGTTAAAATTTCAGCCCAATCGGAGTTATGGATCTCCGGGAATATAAGAAACGGTGAAAGGGAAGAATCAGGGAACGTAGAAACAGAGAGAGACAGATCCAATCTCGGAGGGGCTCTCGCCCATCCCATGCCATGGAGACCAAGAACTAGAGGGAAAACCCTTCTCCCATCTAGGGAGGAGTTCAAGGAAGAAGAAGAAGGAGGGGGTTCTCTCCCCCTTGCTTCCGGTGGCGCCGGAGTGCCACCGGGGGCCATCATCATCACCGCAATATTCACCAACAACTTCACCACCATCATCACCAACTCTTCCCCCCTCTATGCAGCGGTGTAACCTCTCTCTTACCCGCTGTAATCTCTACTTAAACATGGTGCTCAACGCTATATATTATTCCCAATGATGTATGGCTATCCTATGATGTTTGAGTAGATCCGTTTTGTCCTATGGGTTATTTGATGATCGTGATTCGTTTGAGTTGCATGTTTTATTATTAGTGCTGTCCTATGGTGCTCTCTGTGTCGCGCAAGCATGAGGGATCCCCGTTGTAGGGTTTGCAATATGTTCATGATTTTCTTATGGTGGGTGGCGTGAGTGACAGAAGCATATACCCGAGTAAGTAGGTTGTTTGCGTATGGGATAAAGAGGACTTGATACTTTAATGCTATGGTTGGGTTTTACCTTAATGATCTTTAGTAGTTGCGGATGCTTGCTAGAGTTCCAATCATAAGTGCATATGATCCAAGTAGAGAAAGTATGTTAGCTTATGCCTCTCCCTCAAATAAAATTGCAATAATGATTACCGGTCTAGTTATCAATTGCCTAGGGACACATAACTTTCTCGTAACAAAAAGCTCTTTACTAAAACTAACTTGGTTGTGTCTTTACCTAAACAGCCCCTACTTTTTATTTACGTAATCTTTATTATCTTGCAAACCTATCCAACAACACCTACAAAGTACTTCTAGTTTCATACTTGTTCTAAGTAAAGCGAACATCAAGCGTGCGTAGAGTTGTATCGGTGGTCGATAGAACTTGAGGGAATATTTGTTTTGCCTTTAGCTCCTTGTTGGGTTCGACACTCTTACTTATCGAAAATTGTTGCGATCCCCTATACTTGTGGGTTATCACTCTCGCCGCATCATGACAGTCAGTTTTCGGCTTTCTCTACTGAGGTGCTCATCCAGTCTATGCCAGGGCACAATCGCACTAGTTCTCCCTTTACTACCCTAGCCGATAGGGTGGAACGTAGGGTAGCAAACATAGGAGCCGGGCAACCCAACTATTGACCCAAGACAATGATTCGGAGCTGATGCATATAAGGCCAAACTTGCAACACCGAAGTACGCTATAGAGTTGTTCAGACTTTTACTGGCAGCTCATTCGTTCCCATGTCGAGCCCCTGGCAGAGTATGCCGAGGTGTATCTGCAGAGCAGCCGTTAAGGCCGTACTTATTGTTGGAAGAGTATAAAATTTGTTCGGATGAGACTTACTAAGAACGGAGCGATGTGCCAATGGTAAATTTATGTAAATATATAATAATAATAATTATTATTATTATAAGGAAAAGACCGCGAACCCGGCCATTTGATATGCACGGGGTCGGGATTAGAGGAAAGAGGGCATAGTACAGGCTCGGAATAAAGAGTGCGGTCCACAAAAAGTTATTTTTGGACCTCCTGTCGCACGTCTGCGTCGCCCGTCCTCGAGGAGGGGAATCCTTAACGGAAGTAGCCCCTTAGGTGAGCGTACAGATCTGGACTCCGATAGAGTTTGTTGTAGATGTTGTCCGGCTAGTCACCTGTTATTTAGGGATGATACAGAAAAATAAAGTAAGCAGATAGAAAATGTTACGGGAATGCTTGCAGGGTGTCCGTATTATGCTTCCGCCGATGCCCATGGTATCTTGAGTGCGTAGTGATGTACGTGTGGTACAAATTTTGCCAGTACAGTATGTGAGTGGCGGAAGACGGACTGCTATTCGCATTCCGAGAGTAGTCAAACGTCGGAGGGAAACTATTTATGGCCCCTGGCGTTCTGCTGGTGAGCCGATCCGTCGTCTTTATCGCCCGGTGGCCTCCTCCCCTTGTGATCAGCGTTAAGCTTACCTGCCTTCTTGAAGACCCAACAGTTTTGGTTGGTATGATTAGCTAGCATATCAGGTTGACTGTGAATCTGACAAGGTCGGTCCAATATCCTGTTGAGGGTGGATGGTCCATCCTGGTTTGCCTTTAGTGTCTTCTTCCATTGACCGGGCTTCTGACAAGCTGGCATATCAGGTTGACCGCTGTGTCGCGTATATTACTGTGACTGTTGTCTTCGGTTTGTCGTGGCTTGTCGTTACCATCTCGGATTTCGGAGGTGCTCGGGCTGCTAGCGTCGTTGCTTTTATGAGCCAGCCAGTTGTCTTCTCCCACGCAGAAGCAGGTCATTAGAGCGGTAAGGGCTGCCATGGATTTGGGTCCTTCCTGGCCGAGGTGATGCGCTAGCCATTCGTCCCGGACGCTGTGTCTGAAGGCCGCAAAGGCTTCTGCGTCCGGACAGTCGACAATTTGGTTCTTTTTGACTAAGAACCTGGTCCAGAGCTCCCTGCCTGACTCGCCGGGCTCCTGGACAATGTGACTTAAGTCATCGGCATATAATGGCCGGACATATGTTCCCTGGAAATTGCCTCGAAAGGCATCTTCCAAATCTTCCCAGTTGCCAATGGAATTTTCTGGCAAACTGTTTAGCCAGTACCGAGATGGCCCTTTAAGCTTGAAAGGTAGGTATTTAATGCGCGTGGAGGTCGTCTCCACGGGCCATGTGAATATGAAGGAGGTAATCCTCGATCCATACCGCGGGATCTATTGTTCCATCGTATGATTCGATGTTGATGGGTTTAAACCTGTCTGGGAATTCGTGCTCCATTACTTCGTTAGTGAAGCAGAGAGGGTGTGCGGATCCTCTATGTTGGGCCACACTATGAAGCACCTCAGGCGGGTTCCGTTTACGGTGTACGGCCCGGGCATGGTCAGCTTTATAGCGTCCGAATAGGCGACCATCATCGCCGGTCGGGATATATCTTCGTGATCTGTACGTTGATCGTGTATGTCCTGCTCTACCCTCAGTGTATTGGTTGATATCGCGGGTATTCCTCCGAGTTGTTTTGTTTTGACGGCCGGATTGGTTGGTATGGTGCTTTGCTTGGGCTGCTGCTTTGACTGGACCGAACTATGGTCTGCCCGCCGCGTTATTCGATGGTGGTATGGGCTCCATCGCCCTGCCATCATATTGAGGGAGCCACCTATTCTTTGGGTGGCTTTTGGCTAGGCTACGAAGGCCGTGTTCTTCGGCGGCCAAGACCTCAGTCCATCTATCATTGAGCAAATCTTGGCTTGCTTGAAGTTGCAGCTGCTTCTTTCTTAGGCTCCTTGTAGTGGCTATAAGCTGGCATTTAAAGTGCTCCTGCTCGAGAGGTTCCTTGGGCATGATAAAGTCTTCATCGCCGAGGATCTCCTCTTCCTCGGAGGGTGGGAGATAATTGCTGTCCTCCGAGTCCCCATATGTGGTCTGTTCATCAGAGCTGCCCTGCCCGCCTTCCTGTTCATCCTGTTCAGATTCTACCTCATCAGGGTCTTTGTTTTCCGGGGTGTCGTCTTCTCTAGTGTTGGTAGTGTTTTCTCTTGGGCGATGTGGCCTAGGGTGCCAGTTTCCGGGCTGTGTACCAGGCGATTTATTCTCGACCGGATTCTCCTTATCATCATCGAGAGCGCCGTAAGGTGTATCCTTCATACACATGTCATACCAGGAAGTGGTCTTCCCGTGTCGAGCGGGTAATAAGCTCTGGCCTTGCCCCTCATTGTCGTCCAAACCGTCGATGTCTTCGGGGCAGGGATCGGGTGTGTTGGTTAGGTCTTCCACAGTGGCTACGAGCTGGGTGGCGGGTGGGAAACAAAATTCTCCATCGTCCGCTGAAAGTTCGAACCGAACATAGTTCGGCGACGGGTCGTTTGCCAGGGATAGGTTTTTTTAGCGATTTTAGTATGTCACCCATGGGCGCGTGTTGGAAGACATCCGCGGCGCTGAACTTGAAGATCGATAACCAATCGAGTTTGGTATATGCGGGCTCGCAGGGTTCAGAGTTCGACATCAGAGGCGAGTCCGGGGTTTCGTTGATGAATCTGCGTGCGGCTCCAACACCGCGGAATCGGTAGCCCCCGTGATGGAGTCAAGCTTCCCATCATCGGGCGATTTGATCTGCTCCAGATTTAAAGCCGGGGCTGCTACAGGAGCTATCTCCTGGGTGTTGCCCGATGACAAGTTTAAGCCATGTTCATCGAGGCAATGGGGAGCGGCTGCCGTGGTCTCGAATCCGTCGAAGATCAAATCTCTACGGATGTCCGCAACGTAATTCAAGCTCCCGAATCTGACCTGATGGCCAAGGGCATACCTATCGATCTGCTCCAGATGGCCAAGCGAGTTGGCCTGCAGTACGAAGCCGCCGAATACGAAGATCTATCCGGGGAGGAAGGTTCCTCCTTGGACAGCGTCATTATTGACGATCGAAGGGGCCATCGAGCCTTCTGCCAATGGCACAATGGAACTCTCAATGAAAGCATCAACGTCGGTGTCAAAACTGGCGGATCTCGGGTAGGGGGTCCCGAACTGTGCGTCTAGGATCGATGGTAACAGGAGACAGGGGACACGATGTTTACCCAGGTTTGGGCCCTCTCTATGGAGGTAATACCCTACTTCCTGCTTGATTGATCTTGATGAATATGAGTATTACAAGAGTTGATCTACCACGAGATCGTAATGGCTAAACCCTAGAAGTCTAGCCTAGGAATATGGTAATGAGTATATGTGGTGTCCTTTCCGGACTATCCCCTTCGGTTTATATAGACACCGAGGGGATCTAGGGTTTACATGGAGTCGGTTACATAAAAAGGAATCTTCGGTCGCCAAGCTTGCCTTCCACGCCAAGCAGAGTCCAATCCGGACACGAGTATGGTCTTCGATCTTCACAGCCCATCAGTCCGGCCCATGGATATCAGGCCAGACGTCCGAGGACCCCTTAGTCCAGGACTCCCTCGGGGGGGCGCCCCCTCCTTTGCTTCTTTCCCCTCCCTTCCACTATGGCCCAATAAGGCCCATATACCTCTGGGGGGGGGTTCCGGTAACCTCCTGGTGCTCCGGTATACTCCCGTTTTCACCCGGAACCATTCCGATGTCCAAACATAGGCTTCCAATATATCGATCTTTACGTCTCGACCATTTCGAGACTCCTCGTCATGTCCGTGATAAAATCCGGGACTCCGAACTACCTTCGGTACATCAAAACACATAAACTCGTAATACCGATCGTCACAGAACGTTAAGCGTGCGTGCCCTACTGGTTCGAGAACTATGTAGACATGACCGAGACATGTCTCCGGTTAATAACCAATAGCGGAACCTGGATGCTCATATTGGTTCCTACATATTCTACGAAGATCTTTATCGGTCAAACCGCATAACAATATACGTTGTTCCCTTTGTCATCGGTATGTTACTTGCCCGAGATTCGATCGTCGGTATCTCAATACCTAGTTCAATCTCGTTACCGGCAAGTCTATTTACTCGTTCCATAATGCTACATCTCGTAACTAACTCATTAGCTACATTGCTTGCAAGGCTTATAGTGATGTACATTACCGAGAGGGCCCAGAGATACCTCTCCGACAATCGGAGTGGCAAATCCTAATCTTGATCCATGCTAACTCAACAAACACCATCGGAGACACCTGTAAAGCACCTTTATAATCACCCAGTTACGTTGTGACGTTTGGTAGCACACAAAGTGATCCTCTGGTATTCGGGAGTTGCATGAGCTCATAGTCATAGGAACATGTATAGTTATGGAGAAAGCAATAGCAACAAACTAAACAATCATCATGCTAAGCTAACGGATGGGTCAAGTCAATCACATCATTCTCTAATGATGTGATCCCGTTAATCAAATGACAACTCATGTCTACGGTTAGGAAACATAACCATCATTGATTCAACGAGCTAGTTAAGCAAAGGCAAACTAGTGACACTCTTGTTTGTCTATGTATTCACACATGTACTTAGTTTTCGGTTAATACAATTCTAGCATGAATAATAAACATTTATCATGATATAAGGAAATATAAATAACAACTTTATTATTGCCTCTAGGGCATATTTCCTTTAGTTTGGCACCAACACGCCCTCCACCAGTGGCCCGCTTCTTGAGGCTCTCCTCCTCTATGGCTTTTGCTTTGACGCGACGACTTTGACGCAACGATTTTGCAGCGTCGCTAAGTTGATCTTCCGGACGAGCGCGATGTTCGGATCCTCCAGCACTTCCACCACTTCTTCCATCTCTGGCAGGCTCTCCTCCAGTTCCATGCGGCGGTGGCAATGGGTGGGAAGAAGAGAGTGGGAGAAAATGGCGGGAATTGGGTGGAGAGCAGCGGGATGGAAGAAGAGAGTGGGGATTTTGCCGAGGAAACAGGGCAGGCAGCTACAAAAGCATGGGCTCGGCCTGCCTTTTGGGTGGGTCGGGGGTACCGGAGTCGTACGTGTCTGCTATGTGAACTCCCGCAAGCCCCCCTGTGCATGTTTGGTTCCAGTTTGCTGGGAAAACATGGACCGGACCGCTCGGCGGACAGATACAAGACCGCGTTGGATGACACAACTAGTCTGGACTGCTCGGTCCGGGCGTATGCGGGTGGTTCGAGGTCGCCATTGGAGATGCCCTAAGAGCATATTAATGTTACACGCACGACCCATGGCGCAATGGTTGATTCTATGTTGAGAATCAAAGTTTGGCATAATTTAGTGCACGAAATTTGCCTATCCCCAAGACACCACGCCTTACAATTAAGAAATTTTTGTTTTTTAGATGGACCTAACAAACTGGAAGAAAGGGAGTACTTAAGTTTGAAGCTTTTAGACATTTAATGGCTGATGGTGATTCTCATTTGTTGTATGGTGCATTAAAAACAGTTCTAGAGTGTCATCACCTTAGCATCCTCAAATTATTAGTCAAGTAGGATTAATTATTAGGAAAACTAGGTTGATGTTGCGAAAAGGCTACTAATCAGTTAATGAAGGATTTGCAAATATACTCACTTACAGGATTTTTCCAGTTGCAATACACCCCAAATGGCACTGTTACAATAATAAGATGATGCTTTGGTTTATTCCATAGCAAATGGTTATCTCGCCAAAGAATACTACCATGGTGAACTGGTGATAGACTATTGCAACTGAAAAATGTTCTGTTGTGGTAGGAACAAAAACGATTGTGGTGGGACACTAAAAATTGTTGTGATTGGCATCCCAACATTTTTTTTGTTGTGATAACATCTTGACACAATGACTGTGCATACACATGCATGATTACATCAAAAAAATACAACATACTATACGACATGCATTACAAAAAGCTGTATAGTATGTTCAAAAGCGAAAGCATCGGCCAAAAAAAAGTATGTTCAGAAGCCAAAGCATCGGCACATTAAATAATTTAAAAGCGAATATACCCAAAAATACATAGGTGAATACATTTAAGGTCTGAAAAGGGTACATTTTCTAGTTTCTAGAGACAAAGACCCAACCAAATGAAATACTTTGTTTCCACTACCATTCTTCATTCCATGTTAATAGATTAAACTTCAGGACAGCTGGGGAAGTCCATCTTCTGAAACCGCGGGGGCCGATCGTTGTGGTGCTGTCCGTCGTGGCTGATATCGGCGGCTGACGAGGAGGCCGACTTCTCCTTCTGGAGGGCTGCCACGGACGACTGCAGGGATGTCACGGTTGCAGTCAGGGCTTCGATCATCTTGGCCAAATCAGCGGTGGTGGGTTCCGACATGGCGGAAGAAACCGAGGCGGCGGCGGATGGCGGCGATGGAGGTGGGCGGGGCGGCGGGCGCAGCGTGGAGGAGGCCGAGGAGCGGCTGGAACCTGATACCAAGTTGTCAAGGGCCTCAGTGCCCAAGACAGCGGGGCCTCGACTACGTAGTTCGTAGTCCCGGTGGATAGGAGCGCTAGGGTTTTTGCCTGGCTGCTCAATGGTGCGGGAGGAGAGGATAGGAGACGGAGGAAGAGGTAGGAGATAATAACTTTATTGCTTGCCCTCAAAGGGTGCTGATTATACGATATATAAAGGCCCCATGGGCTGCTAACAAACTAGAAACCTATACATAACAAACTAGTCTTTTATTCTAGGAACTAATGTATCAGGACCAGGACTCCTGCCCAGCCTACGCCTCGCCTGATGCGGCCGACGGCTGCTGCTCCTGGCCGCATGGCCCACGCCTGTAGGACGTGCCCCACATGACACATTGATCTTCGCTTCAGTCATATATTTCCATCCTGCAAGGCACTGAGCAAACCAATTAGTTATTAGATAGTATAAAGGCTAAGGTGAAGCAACTTTTTTTTTGCGGGAGCTAAGGTGAAGCAACTAATTTGATTCAGTTCTACATGTATTAGTCTACACAATTTATAAGGAAAAAAAGATGGATACTACTCCCTCCGTATATTATGGGACGGAGGGAGTATAATTTTTATGGGAACCGAAACATGATATCCAAGTCAGGCTAATGTTCGGCGCTCACAAAGGCAAAATAGCAACTTTACATCTCTACAATATACTGCTTTGCACAGGTGCTGGTTGATGGCGGAGTACTGAACAACTTAACATGGCTACAGAGAAGTGGAATAAGTTTGGAAGTAATGATTCATAGAGTATTGTTAATTCTTTTATAGAAATTGACTGTTTAACCTTCAACATGATGTTTAAACCGTCATAGTTTAACTACCGTGCACAACAGCAAAACAAGGAGCATCTAGGGATAAAAAAAATGGTAAACCAGAATTTCCTCTTCAAGACTATTGTATGGTAAACTGTAAAAGTGTAAACTGTTCAAGAACATCTTGGAAATCAAATGGAGAAAGAATCATTAAGGTTGAGGCACGAAGCATCATAGTAAAAAGAAATGGTTACATAGCACACAGAAATGAATTATATTTTTTAACACTTGAATTATTGCGAACCAGTGAGATGATGGTAAGATCAACTTACCTGTTGTGGTCGCAATAGTTGAAGCTAAAGGCGTCAACAGTGGTCCTTTTCGTAGTAGGAACTTGCTCTAATTATGTAGACCTGCATCATTTATGTAATAGAGGTTGCATTGTTAGTCATAGTAAATTAATATACATGGATCGTCCCCATCATTATGTCTTAATGATCCCTTTTTGTTCATTTGTATTCCAGTTTCGAAATGCAGTAACTCGATCAACATCACATCATTGTTTGACTGCACAAAAACATCGAACTTAAAATGTGAACATTCATGTGGATAACACCAGTAACTCAGCAATCAATTTTTTTAGAAGCTTTAGAATCATATAATGCTCATTTTGAAGTCCATAAGAAATGACTTATCAACTCAAACCGCATGTGGTTTTAACTTTTAAGAGATACCTCGAGTTCCAAACATGGCTCTAGAACAACTTCTAGAATCTCACCTTAAACTTTGTCCTCTGGACTTGCTGGAACACCAAGCAATCACCATCAGCTAGGTTGTGGCCGATGGCAAACATTTTCCACCCAGTGCCGATGGCACCATGTTGGGCAATGTAAGGCATGGGAAACTCCCCATCCTCTTCATCCACCAGAAAGATCATCTCATCAAACCGTGGGAGATAGCTCTTCTTGAATTGCCGCGGGATTGTCTGCAAGATATCCGGCCAAATCAACATCGAGTAAGCCATTACCGTCTAGATGGGATGGAAATAATGCATCGTCAATTGTAGTCTTCTTGCTTTACCAGCAAGCTACCCGTGGCATAAGAATGGGTCATGGGCTTGATGAAGGAGGGGTGAGCAGAGGACAGCAGGTTATTGAGCTCTTTGGCCTTGGTGAAGGCGTAGTCTCTAGCTTCGTCGGTCGCGTACACACGATCAGGTGGTAATCCCCTTCTATTAACATATGCCCTGTTGAAATTAAGCAAGATTTAGACCTGTATAAGTATCCATATTCCTATGCATCACAAATTTCGATGGGAGGAACAGTTTGGGTGAGACATGGGTGTACCTCGGGGCTTTCTTGTCGCGGTAATCAGGTTGCTTGGGGAGACTGGCGACGCGGCCGGACCGCCGGGTCGGGGGCGGCGGCGGGCGAAGATACCGCAGCTTCAGCTCCTGGATCTGCCGCACCAAGCAAATCAGACGGGGTAAGGAACCGGACAGCGAAGCACCTCTTTTGTGAGGAAGGAGGGGTGGAACTGACCGGCATGGGCTTGACGGCGGCCTCGCGCACGGCGGCGGAGAGGCGGTGCAGGCGCAGCTCCTCCAGCTTCCGCTTGTTCTCCTCCACCTGCCTCCTGCGCTGCTCCTCGTACGAGTTGGGTTCAGCCATCGCGCTCGCTCCGGCTGCCGACCTTGGGGGAGCGAGGTGGGGTGGGGAATTGGTGGGGAAACGGGGCGATTTGGGGGATGGCGGCGCCGTTCAAATTTTGAACAAAAGGAGGAAGAGAAGGGTTTTTTTTTTTTTTGAGGGATCAGGGGGAAGAGAAGGTCGTTGTGATATTTATCGCGCGGAATTGTAGCAAGCTTGGGCTTGGGCCGTCCCCGTTGTCGGCCGCTTGGGTGGGTTCTCAATCTTCCTTGCCGTGACCCCAAAACAGCGCGAATGCTATATCTCGCTTATAGCGAGTATAGCACTCCTCTCTCTGTCACATGTGTTCATGGCATCAAATTGCAAAAGTATGGTAAATGCCATCAAAGAAGGTATGGGAGGCCAGTGTGCAAGCATTGTCAAGGAGATTATAGCGGCATCAAGACACTTTGTCAGATGTTCCTTCATCTTCGAAGGACGAGATACCAATATTGAGGCACACAACCTCGCTAAGCATGATCTTGGATTTTCATTGGGACGCCATATGTGGCTCCTTAATACTCTGGACCTAAATTGAATTCCCATCAACCTTGTCTATGTTCCGTAATAAAGAGTGTGGTAAGACAAAAGAAAGGTCAGATCTCTCGCTTCCCCTAAGAAAAGATTTGTCTAAAGAAAAAAAAGATCACTCGCTTGCTCGGCGGGAGTACTGGCTTTTCTGCTATTCCATTTCTTTTTATTTTTATTTTTTCGGTTTTCTTTTGTTTCTTCAGCACTTTTTCTTTGGTTTCTATTTCCTTTGTTTTTACCGATTCTCTTTGTTTCTTTTATGGTTCTTAATGATTTTTCTTATTTTTCCCCCTTTGTTTATTTTTGTTCTTTCTTGGTTTTCATTGGTTTTTTCTCTTTTGTTATTTTTCTTTGTTTGTTTTCTCGAGTTTCTTTGTTTTCATTCTTTTTTGTTTTCCTCGGTTTTCACTAATTTTCATTCTTTTTGCACTTGTTTCTTCGTTTTGTTTTTTGTTTTGTTTTTCCTTTGGTTTATTTTGTTTCTCTTTTGGTTCTCATTGTTATTTTTATTTTTCTTTGTTTCTTTGGCTTTCATTCCACATTCTTTTGTATATGTCAACAACATTTTTGTAATACATGTTTAACATTTTTTACATACAAGTTTAACATTTTGTAATACATGGTCAACATTTTTCTATACATATTTTAAATATTTCTAAATGCTTGATTAACACTTTTCAAGTACAATATTAACTTTTTTTAATACATGGTCTACATTTTCTCTATACGCATTTTTGCATTTTGAAATGCTTGATTAACTTTTTTCAAATACAACATTCACATTTTTTAATACATGATCGACAGTATCTCTATACAAATTTAATATTTTTCAAATGCTTGATTAACATTTTTTAAATAATTGTATAATTTTTATAAATGGTTGATTAATATTTTCTAAATACATGATCAACTTTTTCTAATACACATTTAGCATTTTTCTAATATTTGGTTAACATTTTTTAAATACCTGGTCAATATTTTTTCCATACACATTAACAAAATCAAATGCTTGCTTAATATTTTTCAAATACAAGATTAACATATTTAATACATGACAACATTTTATTCCTATACACATTTATCATTTTAAAATCCTTGATTAACATTTTTCAAATACAATTTTGATTTTTTTAATACATGGTCATCATTTGTTCTATACACATTAGACATTTTTTAATGCTTAACTAAAAAATTTAAAATACTTGTTTAACATTTTTTGAAATGCTTGATTAATTTTTTAAAAAGACATGAACAATTTGTTTCACACATTTTATATTTTTGTATACATTTTTCATATACACGAAAAAAAAAATCTTTATACACATTTACCAATTTCCAGATGCTTGGTTAACATTTTTAAAAAATATTTTATTAATTTATTTTCTAAATATTTATTTAGAATATTTGGAACTATAAATAGAAGTAAAATAAGAATAAAAGCGAAAACAAAAACGTGACAAAAATGAGGTCGTGGCCTCCCACATTTTTTATTTGGATTAGACAACTCGTCCTTTTTGTAGGTACAATTCCTTGCCCCTTGCGTTTCGGAGATTGTTGTTAGAAACAGTTTGGGACTGATTTGTTTTCTAGTGCACAAAGAGAAATAATCCCTGGACTACCGAGAAGATTGCTATAATCTCCCAAAAACTACCGAGAAGATTGCTACTTCCTAGAAGTTTGTTACAAACTTCTGTAAAAGTTATCTGCACCAAAGAAGATTGATATGTTTCGAGAAGCTTAATATCGAGAAGATTGCTACTTCCGAGAAGTTTGCTATAAACTTCCTCGGAAGTTATCTGTGCTGTAGAAAAGATTGTCATGTCTCGAAGAGTTTGTTATCGAGAAAATTTTGTGTCGGAGACGATCCCAAAAACATATTGCTGAAGTGAAGCAATTGTTCTTCGGAGTGTCCGAGAAGATTGAAGGTGAAGAGAGGACGTAGTATTTGTTTTACTGTTCTTCTTTCTCTTATTTGAGTCATAGGACCACCATACTATTAAAAGGGTTATAGGTATTTGATACTTAAGTCTATTGTGATGCGTAGCCGAATCCTATGGAAGACTGAGAGAAATCTCTTTGTAGTCTGAAACTTTACTCGCCAGCCAAAGATGTTGTTCTTATGGGCCGCGAGAGATATGTTTCGGACAGATGAGTCAGCTTTACTTGTTCCTTAAGTAAAGTTGTTGTGTGATGTCTACTACACAAATTTATTCTTGTAGACACGAGTTGGGCCTCCAATCGCAGAGTTTTATAGGACAGTAGCATTTTTCTCTCAAGTGGATGACCTAAGGTTTATCAATCCGTGGGAGGTGTAGGATGACGGTGGTCTCTCTCAAACAACCCTGCAACCAAATATAAGAAATCTCTTGTGTCCCCAACACACCCAATACAATGGCAAATTGTATAGGTGCACTAGTTCAGCGAAGAGATGATGATAAAAGTGTAATATGGATGGTATAAATATATTTTATAATTTGAATAAATAAAAACAGCAAGGTAGCAAATAGTAAATGGGCACAAAAACGGTATTGCAATGCTTAAAAATGAGGCCTAGGGTCCTTACTTTCGCTAGTGCAATCTCTCAACAATGCTAATATAATTTGATTATATAACCACCCCTCAAAGTGCGATGAAGAATCACTCCAAAGTTCCTATCTAGCGGAGAATATAAGAAGAAATTATCTGTAGAGTATGAAACCACCTCGAAGCTATTCTTTTCGATCAATCTATCCAAGAGTTCGTACTAAAATAACACCAAATAATTTCAGATTCATAATACTCAATCTAACACAAAGAACCTCAAAAAGTGTCCCAAGATTTCTATCGGAGAAATAAAGACAAGAACATGCATCAACCCCTATGCGTAGATTACCCCAATGTCATCGCGAGAATCCGCAAGTTGAGTGCCAAAACACATATCAAGTGAATCAATATGATACCCCATTGTCACCACGAGTATTCATATGCAAGACATATATCAAGTGCTCTCAAATCCATAAAAGTATTCAATCCAATAACAAGGAAATCTCAAAGGGAAAAACTCAATTCATCACAACAAGATATAGAGGGGAAAACACCAAATGATCTGACTATATCAACAAAGCCCGCGATACATCAAGATCGTGACATCTCAAGAACACGAGAGAGAGAGAGAGAGATTAAACACATAGCTACTGGTACAAACCCTCAGCCCCGAGGGTGGACTACTCCCTCCTCATCTTGGTGGCCATCGGGATGATGAAGATGGCCACCGGAGATGATTCCCCCCTCCGACAGGGTGCCAGAACGGGGTCTAGATTGGTTTTCGGTGGAGTACAGAGCCTTGCGGTGATGGAACTTTTGATCTAGGTTAACCCCGAGGATTTTCGAAATATTTAGTAATTTATAGGGTAAAGAGGGGTGCGGGAGGCCACTGAGGTGGGCACAACCCACCTGGGCGCGCCTGGGCCCCCAGACGCGCCCTGGTGGGTTGTGCCCCCCTCGGGGCACCCCCCCAGGTGCTGCTCTAGCCCATCAGGAGTCTTCTGGTCCATAAAAAATCCTCAAAAAGTTTCACGGTGTTTGGACTCCCTTTGATATTGATTTCCTGCGATGTAAAAAAGAAGCAAAAACAGCAACTGGCACTGGGCACTGGGTCAATAGGTTAGTCCCAAAAAAATGATATAAAGTTGCTATAAAATGATTGTAAAACATCCAAGAATGATAATAAAATAGCATGAATACTTCATAATTTATAGATACGTTGGAGATGTATCACCGTGTGCATTTGAAATATGATCGTTGGAAACGTGTCGATTGGCCATTAGATGGACCACGTGTCCTAAATGATCATTTCCCTTGTAGGAAGGTTGTGGCTATAAATAGCCACCCTGCACCAACGTTGTTCGTTGGCTACTTTGCTTGAGATTCCGAAAATATTGATTGAGCACCCCTCTTTGAGAGTTTCGTGTTTAAAATCCACTGAGAGAAAATCAAGAGCCGAAAACTTAGATAGTGGTTGAGCATCACAATAGATCTAAGTTGAGAGTTCTTGTGCCTATTACTCTTGAGAGTTGCTAACTCTCTACACGGTTAGGCGTTAGCTTGAGTGATGAAGAGTAACTGGCATCTCTGAGTCAAAGCCTTCAGCAACCAAGAGTCATTGTGGTTTGCGAAGAGCACCAAAAGTAAATGTGGTCACCGAAGAAAAAGTTTGTCGAGTGTTTGGAGATTTCCTAGAAGAATCTACCACGAGTAAAATCAATTAAAGTTCAAGGAAGTTCACGTTGAGGAGAATAGGACGAAAAGAGTTTATCTTTTGTATTTAATCACAAGTACTTCCAACCAAGTGTAGCTCTTTTGCAGAAGTGAATTGTTTTACCAAATCTTCTGTCGGCCTTGAGCACCACAGGTAATTTCTATCCTATCGCATCTCCTTCGGCAGTTTATTTTCGGTGCTCTTGGTAGTCAATATCTATCTATGTATTGTGATGCTTGATCTTCGAAGCATTCCTTTCAGTACTGTGGCAATGTTGTGTTGCATATTTGCTTTCACGGTACTTGAGGTTGTTTTTCTGTATGTTCAACTACTTTTCATATGGCGCTACTTAGTCATTCTGCTAAGTCTTGCTCTGATGAACATTTTGCAGTACTGTGCATGTTTTGTATCTATGATGTGAAAATTGTTTCGAGTGTGAAATTATTTCGTGTGTAAAATTGTTTCATGTGTGCAATTCTATCAATATTGATAGTTTTGTTTCTGTAGTAGTTTTGTTTCTATAGTAGTTTTGTTTTGTAGAAATGAAACCGCTTGGTTTTATTTCTATAGTAGTTTTGTTTTGTAGAACTAAAACTGCTCAGCTTTGTTTCTATATTAGTTTTGTTTCGAAAACCATTTTATTTGGGGAACAATTTTGTTTCAGAAACAGTTTTTTTTCAGAACTAATTTTGTTTTGGAAATAGTTTTCTTTCATGGAACGGGAACAATTTTGTTTCGGAACTAATTTTGCTTCAGAAATAGTTTTCTTTCATGGAACTGAAACAACTCCGTGTATTATCCGCTATGTTGTGTTGAGAGTATTCAACGTTACGAAGGAAAAAATTGAATCTACTATTCACCCTACTCTGGTCGATATACTTTGGTCGTACACTTTCCTTTCTGTTCGCATCGAGTTTGCTTTCCTTTTTATTCTTCTTCATTCTCCACATCTGAACCCTAACCCCAGCCGAGATCATAGATCACTCCAAGGAGGCTTCCCAGGTTGCTTCCTTTTGTCCATTCCTTCTCTTCAATGGATTGGGGCATCAACCATGTCGTGTGAAGGTTCCTCCTCTTCGCACCCATCTCTCTTGTTTTTTATCTATGGCAATTTTATTATCCATTCCATTTCATGGCAGATGCCTATATGGATTCTGACATATGCACATTGAGAGGATAGTACAGTAGCAGTTTTTTGCTAGTTAGGTTTTTTTGTTTTGTTTAGTTCAACTTTGATGTTTGAGGATTGACCCAGAACTTTAATCTCCTCATTTGATTGCCCTGCTAGATACCCTTTTCAGGAGTACCTCATAATCGATCTCCATGTAGCTGTAATCAATTTTATTGCCCATGGTACATCTTGTTCGTTTTGTTTCCTAGTTAGGTTTTTAGTAGTGTCCTCTTTCTCCTTTTATCAAGGGGGAAGAGTGTTGGAAATATGCCCTAGAAGCAATAATATTGTATTATTATATTTTTCATATTCATAATTAAGATTTTATATTCTATGCTATAATTTTTATGATCCTGGAATGTGCGATTCGGTGGAAAAATCATATGCACGTGTGGAATGAAAACGGTAAAATAAGATTCCTGGTCTCGCCTCTAAGACTAGCTCAAGTGTTGTTGGTGATCATATTTTCCGGATCTTAGGATATCGTTAAGTGTAATGATAGTCTTAAAACAACTTTGAGAGTATGTCGTTGAAAGAATGGTCGTATTGAATCGACACAGACTTATTTGTTATACTTTGAGATACAATCGTGAGAAGTCAAGTTTTATAACACAGAGAGTTAACATGTGTTTTAGTTCCTTAGACCATGAGAGTATCATAGTCACTTCTTATCGTGCGATGAACTTTGGGGTTGCTCAAACATCATCTATAACATGATGATCACAACAGAAACTTACAGGTTCATTGGAAAGTTTGACAAGGGACTACATAGCTCAAGAGTGAGATTTGCTCCTCTACGATGGAGAGATATTCGTAGGGTCCACTCGATGTGATGGCATCCATCATCGTCTGTCCAGACACATGTTACTAGGTCACGGGGATGCCGGAACATGTCAACGAGAAAGAAGAACAAAACCAGTAACGAAGAGACCGTATAGTAAGCATGTGTATGACTCAAGAGGATACCGATATATCTCATCTCGGATTTTTTAAAGTATTGTGAAGCAAAGGGAATAGCACATGATAACCAAAGGTTCACTCGAATGTCATTCATGTACACATAGTGATCAATATGGACATCCATGATTCTGCTATCGGTCATTGAACGAAAAGGGTTTTGTTCATGTGTATGTTTTACCGAACCTACAGGGTCACAAGCTTAAGGTAATCACGATCTGTTGAGTGTTAGCAGGACAAGAGTAATGAGAAAATATTTATGAAATAGTTTCATTAAATATTTGAAATAGTTTCGAGAGGAACCGGATGCGTTTCAGGGTCACCGAAAAGGTTTCAGGATTTACCGTGTAACACAGATAAATTATATATAGGTGGAAATAGTTTCCGATGATGTTAAATTAATATTAAAAGGCTCTAAATATGATTACAAGGCTTTTATATTTATTTAAATATCAACGGGCCTTAAAAGGCCAAGTGGTGGAAAGCTACTTGGGCCACTTGGGCCCAATAGAGGTGGCGCCCCCTTCTCCCTTGTAGAAGGAAGTTAGAGGTCGAATTTGAGGGGGTTTCCCTCTCCTCATCGTCGGTCAAGGGGGAACCCCCCCCCCCTTGTGTGGCGCCTTCTTCCCCTCCTACAACCTATATACTGGAGGTTTTGGCACTTTTGTACACACAAATTTTGAAGCCTCCTCTAGTTCTCTAGTTTTAGTTCTAGTTGATCCAGTTAGAGCTAGACGTAGATCCTCTAATCCTCATAATTAGAATCTAATCTTAGGTAGTTTACATAGGACAAAAGCACGGTAAGAAGTAGCCCCCGAGACTCATGGCCGGCGCGAGCGACCAACGTAGGGATCAAATCTCCTCGGAAACTGTATTGCACTTTGAATTTTCTGCATTGAATCATCAATGCAGTAGTCCCTGAGACTCGAGTTGGGCAAGATAGCCGATCCAAGGACATTATCTCCTCGGGAACGAGCTCGCATTGACATTAGCGAGATGCACCTTGGTAGGGAAGATGTCAAAGGTCGGAAACAAATATTTCGCTAGCAAAATTCTAACGCAATACACCTTGACAAGAAGATGTCCTGCCTCTTGGAAGTGTTAGTATCCTGGAAAAACTGAAAAACTTATGTAAAACACTATGGTTGAATAAAGTCAATACTTTTGGTGCCAACCAAAATTGGTCTTAAAATTTAATTTGTGGTTCCCTTGCTTTAACTTGATTTGCTTCCGTCCTCAAGGCTTTGAGCCAACCAACCTTCAGCTTCAACCTCCTTATCCCAAAGACACTCATGGAACTCTTCTCAAGCCAATTTAGTCGAACTAAATTTAAGTGTCGAAGAGAAGCAAGGCAATCCGACTATTGGTCAGAGACTCAGGGTGAAAAAGGAGTAGTAAAAGGCTTCAAAACGACTTCAGGAAGAAAACACTTAGACCATTACGACCCAAATTAAAGTAAGGGCTTTAACATCCCCCAAGTCTGACTTGACTTGGGTAAATTAATTAGAATAAAGAGAACATCTTTATTCAACACATATGATGCCTCGCTGGACTAAAAAAATGAAAATTAAAAATCTAAGTATGGGAGCAATTTAGCTTGTTTATGCTCCGGAAGTTGATTACGCGGTCCAGGCCTGTGGCGGGACAAGGTCCCAGTCCCCAAGCCGGTCTCGATGTGGTGGAGTGAGGAGCTCGACCCGGTGAAGTGACAACATGACACGGTCGACGTTGCGAGGTGAAGACCCCGGTCCAGCCGACGTGACAAAGTAGGTCGGCGAGGTGATGTTGAAGCCCCCACGTTAACCGACATGATGGAGCAGGTTGCCGTGGTGGACATTGGCTTGATGAAGTGACGACACGACGATGATGCTGGATGGAATTCGTGACATGGTTGACGTCGGCTTGATGAACCAACGATGCGGTGATGCCGACACACCTGACCCACGCAATCCGTGGGGGGACGAAGTGGTCTTGGCAATGTCGGACTCCTGGTCGGCTAACTGAGGTGGCGATTGATATGTCTCCGTCATATCTATAATTTTTTAATGTTCCATGCCAATATTATACAACTTTCATATACTTTTGGCAACTTTTATACTATTTTTGGGGACTAACATATTGATCCAGTGCCCAGTGCCAGTTCCTGTCTGTTGCATGTTTTTTGTTTCGCAGAAAATCCATATCAAGCGGAGTCCAAACGGGATAAAAACTGACGGAGATTTTTTTGGAATATATGTGATTTTTGGGAAGAAGAATCAACGTGAGACGATGCCCGAGGGGGCCATGAGGCAGGGGTGCGTGCCCCTGGACCTCGTGGTCACCCCGTAAGGTGGTTGGTTCCCTTCTTTCGCCGCAAGAAAGACAATATCCGGATAGAAATCGTGTTAAAATTTCAGCCCAATTGGAGTTACAGATCTCCGGGAATATAAGAAACGGTGAAAGGCCAGAATCTAGAACGCAGAAACAGAGAGAGATAGAGACATATCCAATCTCGAAGGGGCTCTCGCCCCTCCCATGCCATGGAAGCCATGGACCAGAGGGGAAATCCTTCTCCCATCTAGGGAGAAGGTCAAGGAAGAAGAAGAAGAAGGGGGGCTCTTTCCCCCTCTCTCCGGGTGGCGCCAGAACGCCGCAGGGGCCATCATCGTCACTGCAATCTACACCAATGCCTCTATCATCTTCACCAACATCTTCATCACCTTCCCCCATCTTTCTACAACGGTACACTCTCCCGCAACCCGCTGTACCGTCTACTTGAACATGGTGCTTTATGCTTCATATTATTATTCAATGATGTGTTGCCATCCTATGATGTCTGAGTAGATTTTCATTATCCTATCGGTAATTGGTGAATTGCTATGATTGGTTTAATTTTATTGTGGTTATGTTGCTGTCCTTTGGTGCCCATCATATGAGCGCACGCGTGGATCATACCATAGGGTTAGTTGTATGTTGATAGGACTATGTATTGGAGGGCAAGAGTGACAGAAGCTTCAACCTAGCATAGAAATTGATACATACGGGATTGAAGGGGGACCAATATATCTTAATGATATGGTTGGGTTTTACCTTAATGAACGTTAGTAGTTGCGGACGCTTGCTAATAGTTCCAATCATAAGTGCATAGAAGTCCAAGTCAGGGATGACATGCTAGCAGTGGCCTCTCCCACATAAAACTTGCTATCGGTCTAGTAATGTAGTCAATTGCTTAGGGACAATTTCGCAACTCCTACCACCACTTTCCCACACTAGCTATACTAAATTTATTGGTTCTTTACCTAAAACAGCCCCTAATTTTTATTTACGTACTCTTTATATTCTTGCAAATCTATCCCGTTACACCTACAAAGTACTTCTAGTTTTAGGTAAAGCGAACATCAAGCGTGCGTAGAGTTGTATCGGTGGTCATAAAACTTGAGGAAATATTTGTTCTACCTTTAGCTCCTCGTTGGGTTCAACACTCTTACTTATTGAAAGAGGCTACAATTGATCCCCTATACTTATCAAGACCTTTTTCTGGCGCCATTGCCGGGGAGTTATAGCGTGGGGTGAATATTCTCGTGTGTGCTTGTTTGCTTTATCACTAAATAGTTTTTATTTTGTGCTCTTGTTTTCTATCTTTAGTTATGGGTAGTGTCGGGGATATACCCCGCGTATGACCCGGCCAGAGATATGACCCGGCTGGGACTTGATGTTTCATTGGTGACCCGGCAGACTATGAGCCGGCGGGAACAGTTAAGCATTGTAAGCTGGCAGACATAGTCATGTAACCCGGCAGACACATTCATATAACCCGGCAGACACAGTCATGTAACCCGGTAGACACAGTCATGTAACCCGGCAGACACAGTCATATAAGCCAGATAGTTAAGCAGACAGTTAAGTCAGACAGTTAAGTTGGACAGTTAAGCCAGACAGTTAAGCCAGATGGTAAATCAACAATTAAGAAGCCCGAAACGTTAAGAAGCCTATGGAGAGAAGTCAGAATAGTTAAGTCTTAAGTCCGAGTTGGACTCTACATGCAACCCACCCTTCAACATATATAAGAAGGGGCAGGGCACCCCAAGAGAGACAAGTCAAATAATCATTAAGGACTAGTAAGTGTGCACGTGCAACGCACGTATGGCCACAAGAGTAAACTTTTATGTACATCTTAGTTATGAGACAATTATTTAAATAAACACCATTGCTAAGTGGATCGTTCGTATAATCATCCTCTTAACTCGTTTTTGTGGGATAAAATTTGCCACAATATGTAGGATATCATGAAATATGAATGAATGTGCAGAAGCTATACAGTGGTGCAACAATATATAGTGGTGTCAAAAGTTGATTGTAAAAAGGGTCAAAAGCTGGTGATGTCAAAAAACTGTAAAAAGAAGATCTTCATAACCAAATGATAAATGCCACATATGTGGCACAAAGTAACACCATCCTGACGTTTGTTACAACTAAAATTGCCATACAAATCGTAGATGCCCATGTTGGGATGGTCGAAGTAGACCCGGAGCTCCACGAGGAGCAACATGTCCCGGGTTGGAGGACCGAGTCAAACTTCTGCCCCGATGATCAGCCTGTGACGTCGACCCACCGCCAGCGAACGCACCCAGAGAGGCAGACACTGCCACAACGGAAGAGAGACACACCGACCACCGAGTATCCACTTCGGCGCCCTGGCCCGTCATCGACTCCTCAAGCAAGCTCCTTCCCCGCGGTCCAACGCCAAGATCACCACCGAGCACCCTTTGCCCTACCTCCACGCCCGTGGGAAGGAACCATAGCAACACCTTAGGCCACTGGACACCGGATCCGGTGCCCGCCACTGGGTCCGGCCCACACTTACAACCCAAGGACACCTAGAGGAACAACCCCCCGGCAACCGTTCCGTCCCCCGCACCGGCCCCCGCATGGCCCGGAGCCTGCGGAGCACGCCGATGCGCCGCCTCCGGCTGCCGCACCACGCGCCCACCACCACGTCGCAGGGCCCTGCGGCAGCCCCACGCTGCCAACAACAGCCGTCGTCCTGCACCGGCCCCTTCGAGCAGAGGAGAAGAAGGGGCCCCGCCGCCGCCGCGCCAACCGGGCTTTGCCCGAAAGCGCTAGCCGGCGGCAGCGAGAGAGAAGGGGGAGAGATGGGGATTGGGGTCCGGCGGCTAGGGTTTCCCCCGCCCCCGCCGGCGCTCGCAGGAGCATCAGGCGAGGGGAGGGAGGGGCAGCTGACACCTAGAATGGATCTTTTTATTAGAAGATAAAAAATTGATTTGGAGGAAGTCGCACTCACTCACAATCTTTTTTTTTAAAAAAACTCACAATCTCTCTCCGGTCACTGCCTAATACTCTAGCAATATGTAACCATTAGTTAGTAGGAGTACTAAAAACTGATGATAAAAAAAGTTAGTTATCCTCCCCACCGCCCCCTCAGTCCCTCTACATTTCTGTCCCCGTTCCCCATTCTCCCATGGTGGCCACATCCCTCACCCCACAGCCTGGCGCCCTTTCTCATGAACGCCGGCGCTCACTGGTCCGGCCAACGCTCCCCTTCGTCACCACCGCCGGTACTCCCTTGTCAGGTGGAGGCTCCCCTTCGCAGTCGCTGCTCTTCCTCCCCTTCATGTCGAATCGGTCACCGAAGTGGCCGGGGAGGCCCTCGAGGTCGGCATGCTCGCGCCAGCGCTAGGCGCCGGTGGAGGCAGAGGCGGAGGCGTGGCACTCGCATGCGCCTTCTCTACCCCGCTCCTTCTCTGAATCCGGTGGCCGAAGTGCTCGAGGAGGCGCTCGAGCTCGGCATGCTCGCCGGCGACGGGCTTCTCGCTCCTCCGGATGCCCTCACCGTCGCCGCCATGAGCCTCTCCATCCTCTCTTGCGCGGTCGTCTGGGCCCAGGCAAGTCTCTCTCTCCATCCCCGCCGCCTGCTCCACCCCTGTAAATTCGGTTCGTCGCCAGGTGCATCGCCTCATTGAGAAATCACCATGAATGTTCCGAAGACCATGTCTAATTTATTCTGTTATAGGGCTTTGTTAGAAAAGCTGATTTAATTAAGTATTATTCTGCTCTAGATTGCAGCACTAGTTGACATGATACAATATCTTTTCAAAAGATGATACATTATCTTCATGAAAGAAAGGAAGTTGGAGAAGTTATTATTTAAGAGGAATTCAGTGTCATGTGGTTCTCAAGAGCTAAAATGGAACAACAAGTGCAAGCCTGTCATGCCTACACTAACTAATCAGGTAGCATATGCAAATTTTTAAGCATACTACATTCAGATATGACATTTGAATATAAAATCTGGCAATTCTTTTTGTAATACTATTAAGCTCGTCATGGTGGTTACCATGAATGAGTGTCCCATTTAGTATTTTTTATATGAGAAATCATCAGCTTAGTTGGTGGCTGTGTTGATGAGAAGGCCCTTAATGGTTCAGATTTCCCGAGGGAGAAGAAGGAGGTGCCGAAAGGGTATGGGAGTAACAAGTCTGAATCGAAGAGTATATATGTTTTGATTTTGAGTTGCATTGCCCAGTATTTTTATTGTTCTAAGAAATCCATGGAGATGTCTATGGAACATTTCCTTGATGTGATAGGCATATTTGTTTACCACATTCAGTTGTTGGCCCTGCTGTTGACGTCCATGGTGGCGCTGATGATGATCTTGGCAAGGGTAATGCTTTGATTTCATAGACCTGTTGCTTTGATAGCTAGAGAATTAATTTCTCAAGGACTTTGTGATTTAGTGCTCTTATGGTATTTCATAAATCTGGCAATATAAAATTAATATCTAATTCTGGTTATGTAATGACCGACTGCTATCTTGCTTCTTACTCATGTATCTTCAGATGGGGTAATGAATTTCTCTTCTTTCTCCTCATGTATGTTCAGATTTGATGTATCTGCCTGGGGTCTTGGTATGTCCTTGAGCACGCATCAGGTATGTATGTATCTGTTTGTATATTAGTGCAGTTTGTAGTTCATTCAGTGCATGTCCCTAAGCCAAAGAATTTTAGACATCTCAAGTAGCAAATTACATGGTTTGGTGTGTCATACATGATTTAATAGAAAGCACCACCACAGCCTTGCGTGTGCTTGTATAGCTACATGGTGTTTCAGAGCAGCACTCTATAATTTGGCACATGGCTTCATGATTTATCGTAGCCGCTTCACAGGGTGCATGCCTATGAGTGTCTATGTATGTGCATGTGTACTCGTCATAGGACCGAGCTGAAACTAATTATGATTAATTTGCCCATTCTGTGATGTGCGCTTACGTGAGTACCATTGGCACCTTTGTAAATTCTCTAAGCTAAATCCAATATTTCAGGTGTTCTTTGACCACTCAATTCACCTTTGTAAATTCTGAAAGCCAACTATTTTGACACCAGGCCAATTCAGTTAGTTACAAAATTGCAGTAGCCAAAACACTCTTCAGAATTCTGATCATCCTCTTCTTGCTCCCCTGAATCTGTGTCATCTAGCTCCCCTTCTTCCAGCTCCACCTAGAAAATGGTAGAGCATTCCTTGTAAAATAGGTACATACTTTTCAGCACAAATGGAGTACGGAAACAAGAAAAATACTTTGCAGGGATAACCAGAACATCATTCTTAGGTTACCAAGTTGATCCAATTGTATAAATAACTAACAGAACACATTGTTGGGTCAAATTAGAAAATCCCATCCATCTCAACTGAAAGAATTTGCAGGCCACAAGTGTCCGCGAGCATCAAACCAACACATTCAAAGAACATACGACTGCGGCTGATCCGACAGCTAAGCCAAGAACTCATAGCCCCTACGAACTGAGTGCATGCAACATGGAAAGAACAAAACAAATAAATGAACAGGGTCTTGAATCTTACACATGGTTTAAGAGAGGCAGAAACTGGTGTTTGGTACGCCAGGGCCGGTCTCTGGTCTCGCAAGGTGTCAACCGCCTCAGTCATGCGCCTGCACGGGTGATGCGCCGAGCCCCGGCCTCCTGGTCGCTGTCATCCCAGAGTCCCACCCGCTGTCCGCCGTGTCGCGCGAGAAACGGTCAGGCCCCGCTGCCGGCGTGGCCATGCCATGGCTGCAGAGCGCGACCTCCACCGTGAGCTGCCTCGACCACCCCCATAACAGGCCTACCTCCCCATGATGCCGCACACGCTGCCCGGCCCGGCCTGCCGAAGCTCGCCACCGTCGCCTGCCATCCTCGTCGAACATTAGTCGTTGTCGCCACTCGGACGTTTAGGGATAACCCTAACACCGTCGTCGCCTTGATGCGGACGACGTCGTCGCGTGCCGAGAGCAGCAGCTGCTGTGCGCTCTGGTACATCTCCGACGGCGCCCCAGTCCCAGCTGGACAAATCCATGGCCGCGACGGTTGAGATAGAAGACTCCTCCTTTAGGTTGTTTTGGCATGTTGAATGGCGTTTCCGCGTGATTGTAGTTGATTTTTTCTATGTGCGTGACTTCAGGGGTTGAAACGAATGAATCACAAAGGCAAACGATGGCAGTTTCTATTTTTGCGTGCGTGATTGTAGGGAGTGGACGATGTGGGTGTGAAGTTCGATATTTTTCTCTTGGTGGAGTATGGTCAGTCAACATAAATTGCTAAGTGCACACAGAGAACGGATTAGATCAAGGCTAGCGGTTGGATTAAGTTTAATGGGCCTAATCCTACGATGGTAATAGGTTCATGTACGTTTGTAGGGTGCGTGTAAGAAGTTTATGTTTGATTGTTTTGGCGTGTTGAATGGCGTTTCCGCGTGATTGTAGTTGATTTTTTCTATGTGCG
>NC_041382.1:116951136-116952815 GCF_002162155.2 Triticum dicoccoides
TTTATGTTTGATGTTTTGGCGTGTTGAATGGCATTTCCGCGTGATTGTAGTTGATTTTTTCTATGTGCGTGACTTCAGGGGTTGAAATGAATGAATCACAAAGGCAAATGATGGCAGTTTCTATTTTTGCGTCCGTGATTGTAGGGAGTCGACGACGTGGGTGTGAAGTTTGATATTTTTCTTTTGGTGGAGTATGATTAGTCAACATAAATTGCTAAGTGCACACAGAGAGCGGATTAGATTAAGGCTAGCGGTTGGATTAAGTTTAATGGGCCTAATCCTACGATGATAATAGGTTCGTGTATGTTTGTAGGGTGCGTGTAAAGAAGTTTATGTTTGATTGTTTATTAGTAGTAGAGATAGACACAAAGAGAGGAGAGCCGGGTTTATGGCATCTCCCTCATGAGCATAATGAGATCTTGTCACAAACAGCATGTAGGGCTATTATCGGATGATGTTTTCCGGGGCCGAAGCTGTCTAAATCCTTGTCTTATGTGTTGCGTCTCTCGTCCCGATCAACCCCTCTCAAGCTATCACATAGATGTGTTGGCCTCACGACTAAGTCCTCACACTAGAACATCTGCCGTGACAATTCCACGACAGTTGGCGTCCACCGTGGGGCCCGCGCACAGTGGTGTTGAGTTTTTGAACGGATCTTTTTTTAGGGTTCGAGGGGCTCATAGTTTTTCGGATAAAGAAGAGTTTGAAAGGATTTGCATCAGTGTCAAGTTCATCAGTCCAGTTTTGAAGATTTGTGAGATTTAAAGTTCAAAAGAGTTAGGGTTGTGAGCTGTTCGGCCATCGTTTATTGAAAAGTCGCCGAGACCGAGAGATTTTGATCAGGCGCATCAGACGTCCAACCGGTTCAAGTGCTTTTTTTTTAGAAAAGGAGGATGACCCCCGGCCTCTGCATCTGGGAGATGCATACGGCCACTTTATTGATTATTCTCGATAACCATACAAAGTATTACAACAATGTGTCTGAATCCACCATCTTGGCAACATGTGCCGCTACTCCTATCCAATATGATGAGGGGGTGCTAGCTGGGCCACTACCCAAACCACTCACCTAAGCCTAACATCAAAAGCCGGAAGCCGAAACTCATTCGGTAACCCCAGCCGAGCCACATACTGGGTCTGGGGCGCAATCCGGTCAGACGCACTCGTGTGTCGTCGCCGCCATCTTCCACAGGTCCGTCTTCAGATCAAATTGAGGCTTCTACCTTATCTGGCCAGTCTGCCATCGACGTCCCCATGACGCCAGACAGCTTCCTCCTCCTGCACGAGTCCATCTCCGCGCATCAGACGCCGAGTCTCCACAGCACCATGCCGCCGAGATCCGCCATCATCAATGTGAAAGATGAAGCACCGCTCCACCAACGTCGCCGTCCTCTAGTCCCTCGAGCCCGTGTGCACCTCCAAGAATGACGCCCCCAGGGGGGAAGACGACACCAGAGAGCCGCCGCCATCCGATCTACTGATCTAGGGTTTCCCCCGGAGGTAGCAGAGAGTGGCCTTGAACATCTCCACGACGATGCCTTTAGGAAGGGAACGACGCAGACAGCGTCGCCATCGCCGGCCTTGGCAATAGCCAATAGCAGGTTTTCACCCGGATCTGATCGAAGACCTCCATCTCTCGTGCACGGGTCGCCGCCATCCTTGCCGGGATCTGGAAGATC